>NC_080853.1:36576142-36760018 GCF_030435755.1 Ochotona princeps
GATGACAGCATTAAGCGTCCCCAAGGAGAAACTGAAAAGATACCAACCACATCAACGTAAGGATAATGTCCCTTTGCGGGGCCACGTAAAGGCTTTGGCTAGAAAGGCTTAAGGGACCCTCACCAACACTGGGGTGCTGAAGAAGGCAGAAAGACTCCTTTTGGCCATGACAGCAGAGCTTACTTGTGCTATTGCAGTAAGTGGCAGACATGTTTATTGGTGCCACACCCCATCCACCTCTGCTACAGCTGGGGAAATGGACTGACTCTGGGCCCGTGGTGTGTACTAATGATGGTGTCCAGACTCCTGGTCCCTGGCATTCATTCTTCCTGGCCTACCTCCCATGCAGAGGAAGGCAAGGCTATTCACGTGTCCTCGTTTTAAAACCTTGTACCTGTGGAGCAGGAATCATAAAATGCCTGAGGCCCAAGTCTCAGATATGGGGACACAATGTCCGTGAAAGACCACACCTGGGATTCTTGGGGGCTCTAATGTTTCTCTTTCCAGCAACTCTAAAATCTAAGCATTTCATAGGGAGTCAAACAAACACTATGGGACGGCCCAATAAGCCAATTTGTGAAACAGTCACCTGGAAATGCTACAATATTTACACTATTCATGGGTCCACTTGCAGGGACAGATGGGGAAAGTTTCCATTCACGCAGGGTATCGATTTGCTGGTGGGGGCCTCACAGTTTCTTTGTTGCAAGCTGTATTGATGACTCTGAACTGTCATACTGTAACAATGACACTGTCCCCTCCCCACCAATTAAGATCTCTAATTTGGACTTTTAGAAACAGGATACACAATTTTTTGAGTGGCTGATGGGGGACTTGGCCCACCTCAGCCACAGATAATCTTTTTTTTTTTAATTATTTATTATTTTACTTCATTAATTACATTGTATTATGTGACACAGTTACATAGATACTTGGGTTCTCCCCACCCTTCCCCAAACCCTCCCACCATGGTGGATTCCTCCACCTTGTTGCATAACCACAGCTCAAGTTCAGTTGAGATTCCCCCATTGCAAGCGTATACCAAACATAGAGTCCAGCATCTTATTGTCCAGTAGCCACAGATAATCTTACCTAACAGGTTTCTCTGACCTCAACGATGGCATCTTTAGAAATTGCCTGCAGCCATGAGTTACATCTCTACCTGGGCAGGAGCAGACTCGCTGTGGAAATAGGCAAATCACACGTTTCATCAAAATGTTAGCAGATATTCACAAGCCCATGTAAACTTCCCTATGTTATAGCTGCTTGCCCTTCATAGTCTGGACTGTTAAAACTGTTGCCTTTACATGTGTCTTAATGCTTCTGTACCTATGGATTTCACCTCTCACACACTTTGTTTAATTGTATTTTTTACTTGTTTTTTTTACTTCTTTTTTTATTGTTTTTTGATACAATTTAGTTGGTGGTGGGCTCTCCCCTCCCCTTCTCTTCTCACCTCCTCTCTGTTCTCCCCTCTAGGTTCATAATGTGTGTCCATCGTGAATTTTCCCAAGTCCATCATGCTTCCACTGGAGTGTCTCCCAGCCATGTAGGAGGATAACTTTTTGTTGCAGGTTAATTCTTGTATCCTGGGGCCCTAATGTAGGCACAGTGAGAATTAGGTCTTTGTTGTCTCCTAAAGCAAACACTTGGGATTTGGCTGACAGTCGATCTTACCAAGCCTTGGGAGAAAGATCCCACAGCAGGACTAATGCAACAGGTGTTACAGCAGCTCCAGCAGCGGAGTGAGCGCTTTGTTGAATGGATTGCCTTGGAACTGATCTGTTTTTTGGCTATTGTGGCAACAACCACAGTCTCCAGAGGGGCACTTTGTTTGTGGATCCAGACACATCGATTTGTGGAACAACGGCAAAAGGACTCACACACTCTGGACACGGCAGGCTCGTATTGACGAATACATAGAATCAAAGTTACAGGATGTTCAAACCACTGTGCACTGGATGGGGGAACAGATGTTTGATTTCCAAAAGCCACTGTCATCACAATGTGACCGGAATGTGACATCTTACTGTGCTACTCCTGCTCATTTTAACCATAGACAATATGCCTGGGACACATTGAGAGATCATCTTCAGGACCTCCAAGAAAATGTGTTCCTTGATGGCCACATCTTACAAGAAAAAAATATTTCAAACATTTAGTAACAACTTCCTCCCATAACAGGCCAATGGTTGACTGAGGGCATTGGCGCTGTCCTCCAAGGGACGGACACTAAAACCTGGTGGCGGTGTTACTCACAGCTTCTCACAACTAATGTAGCTGTTCTTATTTGTCTCTGTTTTTCTGTTTATAGGATCTCAACAGTTCCAAGGATAACTGACTGCTCAGAACAATAAGTGGTTAAACACTACCTGATGCTGCTATCATTAAAAAATAAAAAGGGAGAGATGTCGGAATACATCCAACAAGATAAGCTGGGGTGACAGATGCAAGGTTGGAAGCCTGTTGAGGCTCCAGGAAGAGGAAGGGCCCCTGGCCCCGCGTGCATGTTGCCCCAGTGAGTCCTTGGAGGTGATTTTTTATCACACACACACACACACACACACACTTACTATGGACTGTGTCTGGGGTGCACCAGACAGAGCTAGGCTCCAGTACCTGCTGATGTTTGTGAGAGCCAGGGTAGATGTGAGACAGGCTGAGCTAGATCTCTGCTGAACCACGCAAGAGCTGTGTCTAGTCATGGACCAGGTGTGGCTGGGCTGTAGCAACCAATAGGAAGAGCCAGATAGGCAAGGCCAGTGTTCCTGCCAAGACAGGAGTTGGATTAAGTCAGCCTGAGTCAAGGACCCACCAATGTGTGAGATCTGCCACTGGGAGGAAACCTGATAGAGAAGCTTGGAGAATTTCTCTGTCGGGACCCAATCCTTGCAGGTGAGCACAAGAATCAAGGCTGGGAGCAGCCCAGACCAAGTCAGATTTCAGTGCCCATCAGCATATGTAAGGGTCAGGTCAGGGGACAGGCCAGACTGGGCCAATTCATAACATCCATCGGCAGATCCAATAACCAGGACAGGGTGCAGGACAGGCCGGGTCAGGCTACAACACCAGCTAGTTAATATTAGGACTGGCACTGGAGTCAGGCCGGGCTGGGTTAGACTTCAGCACCCACCAGGAGATGCCAACATGAGGTGGGCCATGCCAGACTGGGCCACAGCACCCATAAGCACGTGAGACCCGGGTGGGTTTGGGAGCCCAGTAGGGGACTATGGAGGCTCTTCTACTGAACCACTGGCAAGCAGGAAAACTGGGATGGGGGCAGACCAGGCTGGGCAGGGCTACAACACCTACTGACTTGCATGTGAGTTCAGTCAGAGGAGAACTACAGTGAGCTAACCTATTGTACCCACTGGTGCATGTATAAGCCAGAGTTAAGTGTGAGCTGGCTGGGCTTTGCCTCAGCATCAGCTGGCAAGTGCTGGGACTGGGGGCAAATCCTGTCAAGCTAGACTGTAGAACCACCTAGAGAGTGCAAGACCCAGGACTAGAAGTAGACCCAATAGGGAAATTGTGGGTACCTCTCTGATGGTGAGCATGAGAACCAGGGCTGGGGGTGGGCCTAGCTAAATAGCACCTGGTGGCATTAAGTGTGGGCTGGATAGTGAAGTTGATTGGGTTGAACTAGATTTCAATGCCCACTGATGTGTACGAGAGCAGAATGGGATATGGGGCAGATTGTACAGTCTGCTGTACAAATTGGCAAGAATGGGAACCAGGGCAGAGGGCAGACCTGGTGAAGGTTAATGCAGGTTGCTCCAATTAGGCTGCAGCTCCCACTGGTGAACATGAGGGTTGAGTGTTTGGTGGGCAGGGCTGGGCTGGGCCACAGCAACCATTGATTTACATAAAAGACAGGGCTGGAGAGAAAACTGACCCAGCAATTACAACACTAGTGTGTGTGTAGGCTGATGTGAGGTACGGACAGAGCTGAACCCCACACTGGTAAACACACAAGAGTCAGGTCTGAGATATCTTCAGGCAGGGTTTTGGGGATTCCCCTCAACTAAACTGCTGGACTTAGAGCCCCAACCATGGAGAGAATCATAGGGTTTGTGGTCTGACCCTGGAGTGCATGTGTCAGAACTGGATCTCCTTAGTGGCTAAGATGGAACAGTGGATGGCATGCCCAAGTGGACATGGAGGATATGGCAGTCCATTGGAGCCTGCACAAGACATCTGGTAACATAACAAAGGAAAGAGGACAGAACAAGTTGGTCAACTACCCCAGCCAGACGTTGGCCACAATTATCTGGGTGAACAGAGACTTTAGGGTAGACTATGTCAGCCAAAAGGATTTCCTCATCCTTGGATGAGGATATTCAATCAAATTGTATCACATCCCTGCTACCTTGCCAGCAAAACTCCAGATGATGAATCATATCTGGAAGGATACAGCCAAACCTCCCGACTATTTTTTTCAGGGCCTACATGTGACTGCACCGTGCCTTTGCTCAAATTCCGCCATTGCTTCTTGATCACCCAGGACGGACTGCATGCTTACCCTGACATTTTACTTCTCCTGCCTCTGCCTGGCCTCTTCCATCCTCTCTCCAGCTGCACTGACCTTGCTACTGCACCACGCCCTATATTCAATTTAATTGAGGGGGAGAGATATCTTATATCTACTGTCTCAGTTGGTCATTTCCCAAACACCTGCAATGGCCACATGCTGAATTCGATCTGAGCATCCCACGTTAGTGGAGGAAATCCAAGTGCTTGAGTCATCACCATTGATTCCCAAAACATATGGCAGCGGGAAGCTCAATTGGAAGTAGGATGGGAACCACTTACTCTAATGTAAACGTCTTGAATGACCATCCAATTGCTGCACACAATGCTTAACCATACCCACCTCTCACATCTGCTCCATACTTTGTTCCTAACACTTATTAATAAATGTTTATTAAATTATTTCAATCGTTTGTAACACTAGGTAAATTCTTATTTAACTTGCTGACTGTCCATTTTTCCTAGATAGATAGATAGATAGATAATGTGTGTGTTAAAATTGTTGCTGGGCCCAGGCTTCTCCTGCTTCTCCTCTTTAATTTCTTCTTGCATCAGAAATACAAACCTGAATTGATCCACTCCACAGCAGGAATATTTACTCTCTTATATTCATGAATGGCTTTCACTACACATCATGGTCATGAGTGTTTCTAGATTTTGCTAGATTCTTTTTTTTTTTTAAGATTTATTTTATTACAAAGTCAGATATACACAGAGGAGAGACAGAGAGGAAGATCTTCTGTCCAATGATTCACTCCCCAAGTGAGCCGCAACGGGCCGGTGTGCGCCGATCCGAAGCTGAGAACCAGGAACCTCTTCCGGGTCTCCCACGTGGGTGCAGGGTCCCAACGCATTGGGCCGTCCTCGACTGCTTTCCCAGGCCACAAGCAGGGAGCTGGATGGGAAGTGAAGCTGCCAGGATTAGAACCGGCGCCCATATGGGATCCCGGGGCGTTGAAGGCGAGGACTTCAGCCGCTAGGCCACACCGCCGGGCCCTAGATTTTGCTAGATTCTTTTTTTTTTTTAAGATTTATTTATTTTATTACAAAGTCAGATGTACAAAGAGGAGAGGCAGAGAGGAAGATCCTCCGTCCGATGATTCACTCCCCAAGTGACTGCAACGGCCGGTGTGCGCCGATCCAAAGCCGGAATCCGGAACCTCTTCCGGGTCTCCCACGCGGGTGCAGGGTCCCAAAGCTTTGGGCCGTCCTCGACTGCTTTCCCAGGCCACAAGCAGGGAGCTGGATGGGAAGTGGAGCTGCCGGGATTAGAACCGGCGCCCATATGGGATCCCAGGGCGTTGAAGGCGAGGACTTTAGCCGCTAGGCCATGCCGCCGGGCCCTAGATTTTGCTAGATTGTTAACTTCTGTAACTATCAGCTGAACGCGAACAGGTGTCCACTCTGAGCCTGGTACTTACCTACCAGGAGACGGTCTTTGGGCGCTCATGCCAGAAACACTGCGGAAGCCCCTGGCATCTGCCTTCCAGGGCAATGATGCCATCCATCTGTGCCAGCATCTTCCTGTGAACTGACCAGCACTTCAGAAGGTGAGCACCAAGGCCCTCCAGGGCAGGGGCTGCTCAGTCATGTGCCAGCTGGGTCCTGGGATTGTCGCTTCTCCTCTGCCAGCCTGTTTGATCTCATGAAAACTAGGGTTCTAAGAGGAACAACACTGTCAGCAATCGTGAGGATTTAAGAGGATTAGCCATGGATGACGCTTACCATGTGCCAAGCCTAGAAGAATGACAGCTGAAAGCCTGTAGTGGTTTTTTTTTTTATATTTTATTCAGTTTCAAATTCTTTTTGCCCCTGGGAAAAGCTGTTTTCTATTTGTAAAGTGGATCTCTGATAGAAAACTAAAAACTGGTTCTTGCCGGCCAACTGCGTTTTGTCTCCGTTATCCCAACCCCCTCCCTACTCCAGTTCAGATGGACTATCATTTTAAAGTTTACTGCTCAAAGCAAGTGATAGATTATTGCAATGCCAATCAAAATGTCAATGTCATTAGTCTCAGATCTACAAAAAAGGAAACCAATCTCGCATGGACCTAAGGACTTCAGCCACGTACCAGCTTGCTTCATTGGCAGCAAACCAGCAAGTGCTAAAATAGAGGTATTCCAATACGGAATGCTGACCCCCAAATCCCGGCTTAATGGCTGCACCACAATGCCTGTCCCCTGCTTACTTTATATAGTTTCAGCTCTTATTTATAAGCATTTGCTCCATTTTGAGTTAATTTTGTTTCAAAGATATAAAGCAAGACCTCATACTTTTGCTTGTGGACTATCCAGTTTTCAGCAGCATTTGTTGAAAAGACTGTCATTTCCCCTCACTGAATGTGGGAAATTCACATAATAGCAACACTATTCCTGTAGGAAGACACAGGTTCCACCTTTGCTTGCGGTCCGAAGATCCAGGGATGTCAGGGACCAAGCCAAGTCTTCTATTGCCTGATTGAGGTCAGCTTGACCTTGATGATGGTGTGATCCAGGGATCCTTCGCTGAGGCCTGCCACCAGTAGGAAGGTCACAACCGACATGCCTACCAAAGTTGGAATGAAGACCACTCAGTCAGGTACTGGTACCTAGCCCTGACAGACAGGCCCCCAGCCATACTTTTCATGTGGACTGGTATGTGGCAGTCAGTGATACTCTATGATAACAGCCCATCTCAGGATTCCCATTTGGGCTGGTGAATCAGTCTGGCCCAATTAGATCTTATGAATTCTCCCATCCAAACCACCAGGTCTCAGTTCCACGCTTGCCAGAAAGTTTTGTGATCCCATTGCTGGGAATCACCCAAAATTCATCCCTCACCTATACTCACACTGACCTTTTCCATGGATGTCCCTAGGCAGCAATTACATATCCTAAAAACCTCAGAGCTCACTACCAGGTGGCCAGCAGGCAGAACCTCACGCCAAATAGGTGCACCGGCCACCCAAACCCTAAGACTCGGTCACCGCCTGTTGGCGCGGTCACCACCTGTCGGCAGTGACTTTGGCCTGAGTCCCCAGCATTGGGTCCGGCCTGGCTGGGGCACCCCCCATAGCTGCCACACTGCAGGGAGCTGCTTTTGCCCCAGCCCCGTGGCCAAACACTCTGTGGTTACTTTTGAAAGCAGTAAGGGTAAGATTTATAAACAATTTCTATCTCAAGAGGTATGGAACTATCAGTTTGTGGCTAAATGAATTATGAACTATCGCTTAATGACCTTCTCTCATTTAACAATGTCTTGAACCCTCCTAGTAACTGGTGGGCATACACATCGCTACTTAAATACATAATATTTTTGAAATGGATCATATTCAAAATGTTACATGCATTTGGATGTAGGAGAGACAGAAAGCTCCTATTAGGGGATTCTTTCCCACATGACTGAGATGGCCAAGACCATAGATGAGAACTCAAGCTGGGTCTGACACATGTGGAGAACAGACTCAAGGGATTTGTGGTTCTTGAAAATGTTTCCAAGCACATGTCGTCATTGCACCCATGACACTCAAAAACAAATCACACAAATAATGTTCCACTGCTGTCCAGGCACAGGACTCCCGCCCTCCACTGTGGGACCCAGAGACGCCAGCCAGTACGGGCTGAGCTGCACCTGTGTCCTCTGTCAAGTGTAATTCACAGACACCCCTCCATCCTGTGTAATTCAGACACACCTCCATGGGTAATTCAGACACTTCTCCACGTGCAGGATGGCTGAGCTCCTTAGTTTTGATGACTATCACATTGTGTTGTGGGGAAAAAATTATTTATTCCATCATGGGCCCAAAACGAAGAGCATTTTTTCATAGCCACAAAACACAGGTTCTATGATAATTGAAAGACTGTACTCTGCAGCTATCATGCCGTTCTACAGTGTGGATTCCCGAACTCCATGTCATGGATTTTATAAAAACATTTGTTGCATTAGTTTTGGAGGCAAAGTGAGGTAGGGATGTGTGTGTGTGCGCGCACACGTGTGTGTGTGTGTGTGTGTGTAAGAGAGAGAGAGAGAGAGAGAGAATTTCCCACTTGCTGATTCACCTCCCAGATGGCCTCGACAACTGCTCCCAAGGCCAGGCTGGAGCCAGGAGGCTGGGCCACATCTCCCACTGGGTGGCAGGGTCCAGGATCCTTTTAGTCTCAGAAAGCAGCAGAGACTGGCTCAAGTCCTTGGACCCCCGCAGCCATGCAGAAGTAAACAAAGCTTCTGGTTTCAGATGGACTCTTCTCTAGCCATTAAGGCTATTGGGGGAGTGAGCCAATGAATGAAAGATCCTGTATCTGTCTCTCCTTATCTCTGTAAACCCACCATAAGAAAATGTAGACAATGAGACAATGAGGGCTAGTGATGCAGTGTAGTATGCTAAGCTTCTGCTGTGGCATCAGCACCTCACGTGGGTACACACTGGTTCATGTCCCAGCTGCTCCACTTATGATACAGCTCCCTGCTTGTGGCCTGGGGGAGCAGTGGAAGATGGCCCAAGTGCTTGGGTCCCTGCACCTACCTGAGAGACACAGAGAAAGCTCCTGGCTCTGGGCTGGCTCACCTCGGAACGTTTTGGCCATTTGGGAAGTTAACCAGAGAAGAAGGTCTCTCTCTCCCTCTCTTTCTTCTACTGTTTCTCCTCATCTCTCTGTAACTCTACCTTCCAAATAAAATAAATCTCATGAAACAGCATAACACACATGACATGAACCACTGTTCAGGTGGATACTGGCATACAGCAGCGACAAAATCCACTGCACCATCACATGGCCCTCAATCACGGACACTTGATAAGTTGGAAGACACCCAGAAATACTTCAGTCATGATTCTCCTTGCCCCTGCACATCCTCGCATGCTCTATCAACAACCTAGACAAAAAAAAAATGAATAGAAATTGTATTATGAAGTAGTAGAAAATAACTCAAACTCATGGACTTCCTGGGGAACAGGAGCTCCTTGCAACACACATGTAACACAAAGAGTGGAGTGAGAGGTGAATGTGTGATTTGGTTTCATTGTCCAGTAATACCGTTTAGGCCTCAACCCATGTAGGCCTCTGGTAGGGATGGAGAGGTTTAGGGAGGGGATGAGGGGCAAGAAAGATGTGTCTGTGGTGGGAGAGGGATAGAGGAGATACAACCCTTTGCTGTCAGACTGTATTAGTGGTGGAAGAGACAGTCTGTTGACACAGCCTTGGGGGCCTTGGAGGAAGGAGAATGTCCAGGGGTGTCACGTGGTCACTGTGCAAGAGGTGCCGTTTTCCAACTGTCCTCATAGGGACTCTTCCTTGTTCTCTCTGTATAAGTTCTAAGGCCTGTTGGTTGTCTGTGTATACCTAAGTGTCCACAAGCCAAGGTGCTTTCTGTAGAACTTGCCTGGAGTGTTGTGCCACTTGCTTTGTTTGCCCCCATTCTTTGAAGAGATACTGGAGGTCTTCTGTTGAATTAGAGATTCCAGTTGTCTGGTTTTTCATATGCATCTGGGTGTGTTCTTCAATCTTTCCATGGAGTCAGCAATGGGGGTTGCCCAATCTCCTGCAGTCAGATCATACATCCATGGGATTTCCTCTAGGATCAGGGAGCCCATCAGTCCAAGGTACCAACATGATCCAAGGGACCCACTGCAGACCAGGCTTAGGATCTAACTTCTCAGCAGGTGCTGCAGCTTGGTCTAGATGTCTGCCTGTCCTATCTCCCTTCTGTGTCTGTGACTATAGCAGCATGGTCAGGTGCCCTTCCAGAAGCCCTGCCAGATTAAGCCCAGCCTCTTTCCCAAGAGTGCTGGTGGATGTCCCAGTTGGATTCAGTCCACCTCAGCCCTGCTTGAACCCCTACTACGCCATAATGGCGCCTGCACACTGGCTCGTGCTGTAACCTGCCTGGACCACATGCTTTCCTGGTTCTCCTGTGTCCCAGGAGTACTTGAACCAGATCCTTCCTGTCCCCATCCCCAGCTCTCACGTGGACTGGCAGGTGCAGCTACCCTAGGTGATCTACCTAGTTGGGTAGATCCCTGAGAATCCACATGGCAGTCCAAGACCTGGCTCACTTGTTGTTTTGGCAACCCTATGTACTTAACCCACCCCAACTGTCACTTGTAAAATGGAAGCAGCAGCCTGACCCCAGCAGTCCCCCAGACCTAGCTCCTGCACTCACTGGCAGGTACCTTGATAGCAGCTAAGTCTTTTACTGCAGTGGCCTGTTCTGTGCAGGTCCCTAGCAACCATTTTATAGAGCTCAGTAACTCTCAATGGCCTCCCTCTGGCCTCTTGTTTGGTGTACAACTGCAGCTTCGGGGCTGGCAGCTTGGCAACCATACATGGCCCTCACCTAGCACAATGATACCTTTTAGCCTGATTTTTCTTTAAATTTTATTATTGATATTGTTTACATAGTTGGGAGGGATTCACACTCACGTGCGTCTCTGATTAGGGTGGGGAGGGTCAAGTTATGGAGGAAGGAAGGTGGTGCAAATATTTCCATGTTTTTCTCCTGTGTATGCAAGGAGGGAAGAGGAGAGGGGCCACTCTTTGGCGTAAACTACATCCACTCCTGGGGATGGGGGCAGTCATTTGATGACATCTTAGAGAACCCGATGTGGGAAGAGAGTTCCAAGGGCGTTACTTCAGTGGTTTTGATAGTTCTGAGATGTTGGCTTCATTGTACCAAGGTTGAGAAAATCTTTCTAAGGTCTATTAACTGACCAAGTCCATCTCAATACGTCCACAAACCCAGGAACATACAGTAAAGGTTGACCAGCAGCAGGAGAGTAGTCCAACCTGTTCCACATTCCATCTTCTGACAAGGCACTTGATGTATTCTACTGGCCTGGATGAGCTGGCATCTGGGCACTGTGCACCCACTGCACAGGCATCAGCAACAAAAGAGGCCCGGGCCCAATACATTCACTCCAAGCTCAGACCACATTTATTGTCATCTTCCCTGTGGCCAGGGCTCAAGTCCAAACATCTAACTGAGGTCACCTGGCCTCATATACACCAGCCAATGCAAGGTCAGGTTCACCGTATCACCTCCATCAGCCAACATATGTATCAGTGAAGGCAGCAGCCTGGTCAATTCCTCACCTGTCCCCTTCTCTCACATGAACTGTTGGGAGCCACAGCCTAGCCCAGCCCAGCCCAACACAGGCCCAATCTTTAAGCATGCCAGTGGGTGCCACTGCTTAGTTGAAGCAACCCCTAACGAGCCCCACTAGGCCCACCCCACCCATGAATTGTGCATAGGCTAGCATTTGCTGTGGTCTAGCCAGTCCATTCTGTATCCCATTTGGCTCTCATACACTCCCATGGTACTGCATTAAGCTAAGCCCAACCCTCTCCCAGACGCGACCACATGTGGACCAATAGGTTCTGCCACCTTGTCTGGCTCACACCCAACCCTGGCTCTCATACCCACCAGCAGGAAATGGAGTCCAACAGGGGAGTGCCTCCGGTTTTCCTATCAAGCCCACTCCCAACCCCAGATCTTGCACCTTGCCAGGGGGTACTGCAGTCCAACCTGGCATGACTCACACCCAGTACCAGCACTTGGCAGTGGGTGTTGCAGCTTAGCTCAGCGTGGCCTGCGTCCAGACCAGTATACTTCATTCCCAGCTCTCAAGCCAACAATTGGAAACAGTGGTCCAGCAAGTGAGTCTCCAAAGTCCCTCTAACAGGCCCACTCTGAGCCCCAGGGCCTTGCACATGCCAGTGGGTACTGCAGTCCAGGCTGAGATGGCCCACCCCCGGACTAGGCACTCACCAGCAAGTGCTACAGACTGGCTCAGCCCAGTCTACACCCAATCCAAACTCTTGTGAATGCAGCAACCTAGCTGAGCTAGGCCCACCTCAGCCCTCATGTGAACTAGCCTGGCCTGGCCTGTACCCCATCCTGGCTCTGCCCCTAGCTCTGGCTCTCATGCTCACCAATGGGAGCTACAGCCTAGCAAGCAAGTTCCTCAAGTTCCACAAATTCCTTTACCAGGCCATTCCCCAGCCCAGGATCTCATTTGTGAGGCGGGTGCTACAGCACAGCCTAACAAGGCTGCCCCCCAATCTTGGCACTCACCAGCGACTATTGTGGCCTAGCCTGACTGGTTCACACCTATTCTGGCTCTCAGCAGTAGGTATTACAGTATAACACAGCCTGGCCCACCCCAGGTCCAGCAGGTGCCACAGCTCAGGCTTGCCTGTTTTACAACCATTCTCATTCTCTCTAGTGCCAGCAAGTGCTAGAGCCTAGCCCAGTCTGGCCTGCCTCCAAACCCAGCCCACACATAGTACCTGAGATGGCTACTCCAGTATGCCAGCCTGGGCTGCCCATAGCCCTGGCTCTCACACTCACCAGTGGAAGTTGCAGCATAACAAGGGTATCCACCAAGTTCCCCTACCAGACCTATCTCCAGGCCTGCACCTTGTATATGTTGGCAGATACTTCAACCCATGCTGGCATGACCCACCTATGGTCTCAGCCCTCACTGGCAGATGTTGTATGGCCCACACCCTGTACTGGCTCTCATGCATGCCAGCGGTTGCTGCAGCCTAGCCCACACAAGTGCTGAGGAGTGCTGTAGCCCTACCTAGGCCAGTCTGCCACATCCCCGACTGCTCGGCTCCCCAGTGGAAGTGTGGCCTAGTAGATATCACCCAGGTTCCCCTCCCAGGACCAGTCCCTGCCCCAGATCTGACTTGTGCTGATGGGTGTCGTGGCCCTGCTCAGTATACTCAGCCTTCAGCCCTGGCCTCTGTATCGCCAGCGGGTGCTGCAGCCTTGCCCTGCCCAGCCTCCCCCCACCCCAGCTCCCAAAATGTCAAGTGAGTTCTACAGCCCATCCTGGCTCAGCCAATCACCACCCCAGCTCTCTGCACAAACTGAGCAATGCCGCAGCCCTCCAGAGGTGAGCCTACAGATCCCTGCAGAATGTGCTCCAAGATCCAGTTCTCTCACAATCTGGTGGGAACTGTGGCCCAGCCTGATGTGGCCCCACCCACTGCTCCCACACTTGCACAAGGGTATTGCCACCTGCCCCACCAGGCAGTCGTCCCTGCAGCACTAGAAGGCCACAAGCAATGGTGGATACCCCACCCTGACCCAGACATGCCCTCCCGCTGCCCCCTCTGATCCATCCATTCTCAGCTTCCTCATCTACCAGTAAGTTCAATGGCACAGTCCGTGGAAGACCCCAGAAGGCATTCCTCCCCTGTCAAGCACGCCCTTGGCTGCTCCCATTCCAATATGTCCAGAGGCCCCATTTCCAAGGTAATCTACAGTCCCCACCCCCTGCATTGGAGCTGAAGGTGACATGTCCCAGCCAGCGTTCTCCACCCTGCCCACATATCTTAGAATTAGTAACCGTGTGGCACAAATGTGACATTAACCAGACCCAGAATGCCCACCACGCACTGGCTACTTTTCTCCCAGCAAAGTAACACTTGCGAATGTGATGGGGTGCAGCCAGTTGTTAGCTAGGACCCACTTGCTGTGTGAACAGAGGTTCATCTGGGCCCTACACTTCCTACCTCCTATGAGTTAATTGGGTGCACCAAGTCAGCTTCAGAGGCTCCTTGTGCCTGCTCTGCCCCTCCTGCCTCCCACACAAATGAGTCTAATTCACACTGCTGAGATGATCCATAAATTCCAAGTGCCTGACCTCTCCTGCCTCTTACTGGGCTGCTTTAATTACAGGGAAACTTGGGGTTGCTGCAGCCCCCATCCTAACTCCTGACACTTAGTTAACCCAATGCATGGAAATGCATGGAAACTTTGTGCTACATGACTCTCAGTTTGATTGGAAGATGGGAGCTTAAAAGCCCCTGACTTGGAGGCTAGTGCAGTTGCCTAGCAGCTAAGGTCCTTGCCTTGCATGTGCAGGGATCCCATATGGGTGCCAGTTTTAATGCCGGCAGCCCCGCTTCCCATCCAGCTGCCTGCCTGGGAAAGCAGTCGAGGACAACCGAAAGCCTTGGAACCCTGCTCCTGCATGGGAGACCTGGAAGAGGCTCCAGGCTCCTGGCTTCTGATTGGTGCAGCTCCAGCCATTGTGGCCGCTTGGGGAGTGAGATCTTCCTCTCTGTCTGTCCTCCTCTCCTCAGAGTGGCTCCTGGATGAGGTAGCATGAGCTGCTGCCACCAAGTGTGGTCAATACCAATGCCTCCTAACATGCTACACTTGTGTGCAATGTGATCCCCTGCTCTCTGCCACACAACCTGTAGTCACCTGCAATGGGGCATGCAAGGAATTTTAAGTTAAACCTTCAGAATTCACTTTATAGTCACTAATTCTGCAAAAAAAAATTGAAATGTCTGTAGTTATTTTCTAATACATTCTACAACCAATTCTCACCCTGGATTTCACAGGGTGAAAACCACAGTCAAAAAAGGTCGTGTGGTCTCAGTCATGGGGGTCTTCTCCGAAGGTAGAAGCCCTGCTTTCAAACACAGCTCCATCCTAACCATTGCAGACATGTTCCAGATCTGTCAACCAAATTCTCATAGAAAGCACCGCCCCGTGTGGGCAGCCTGGCCCAGTCTTTGTCCCGGCCCCCTTGGGGTTCTCCCATTGCATCAGGCACAGGGAAGAACAGCCCTCAGGACTAAGGGGTCCTGTGGGGTGCTTTGGGGCCCACACACCTGAGGGCACACTCAGAAGCAGTTGCTGTAATGACACCCTAGTAGCAGAAGGCAAACGTGAGTGGAGCAAGGACTAGAGGACAGAGGAGCTGGATCTGTCCCCAGCCACACAAATGAGCTTGTGTGCAACGCTATTGTGACTGTGTGCACATGGCGCCTGCAACAGGAGACCTTAGGGAGGGCTTGTCTGAGGACAGGGCTTGGATGGGCAGGACTCAGGCACTGAATTCACTTCCTGTTTGACAGCCACTGTTCAAACTAACTATTCAGGCTCTGGCGCTATTGGCTCAGCCAGGTCAATTGGCCAGAGATTTCTGAGAAACAAGAATTCTTTGCCATCTCCAACCACCCCAAATCTCAGCCTCTGGCCATCCCCGCTGTTGGGAGTCTTCTCCAAAGCGCAGACCGTGGGACGTTCCTGGCTACCACTCGCCTGGGTGCCACAGTCAGAGAGAAACAAAGGTGACATCAGGCAACCAGAGCAGGGCAGCCTGCACTGGCGTGCCCTGTGGTCCTACTGTGTGTGTTGAGGGTGTGTAACATCTGGGGTCACAGCATCCCTTGAGAAGAGGCAGGTGGTTGGGAGTGCTGGGCAGCCCCTCTGAGCCTTGTTTGTAACGAACTCCTTGTCTCAGTCTAGAATGACAGTGACACATCCGGGATGACACCAGCAGAGTGGGAACCTTCAGCTGGAACAAAACGTTCAACTCCAGTGAAGCCAGGTCCGGCCGAGGCGCCAGCAATTAAGATGGAACCAGGACCCGTCCTAGAAACAAAGCAGCCAGGAGCCAACTGTGTGTGTGCCCCCATTCTGCTGCACAGATCCTCCAGGCACCATGGTACTGAAGCTGGTGAATAAGCTGCTGCCCGCCCAGAAGAGAGAGAACCACTGTCCCTATCACCTATCACAGAAGGTGCTGCACCTGCTGTTTGAAAGGTAAGGGGCGCCACCTGCAGGCTCAGGGTGATTTGCCACTCTTGGCAGAGATGCAATGGTGCCCTAGTCTCTCTCAGAGCCTCAGTTTGGTTTCAGAACAACTCTGTCCTCGGAAGGCCAACCCCAACAGGATAAATGCCTTCCAGGAGCCTGGCCCCAAGGCGTAGGCTGCCCAGGACTGGGCATTTTCCCCTCCCATAAGATGTTTCCGCATCTCAAGATACACATCCCATGACCAAAGCACTTTTCCCATTCAAAAAAAAAAAAAAAAAAAAAAGTCCAGGTTCCCTACGGTAGAGGCCAGAATCCAAAATCCTGAGGATTTTTGAGGGTACCAGGTTCGTGAAATATTGGGAGCAGTTGCTTGAGGTCAATCATGTACAAACAAAATGGAGTGTGGTGTGCAGGCACTCGTGCAGGTGACCTGCCCTCCTCCTGTCAGGGAGTGAGCCCGTTTCCCGGGACTCCTGGCAGGTGGGGCACAGGACAGCACAGGCGACACCTCCACTTCTCCTCTGGGTTCCCATTCTTTCAAGCCGGATGTGAGGAAAATGAATAAGCAAAGGAGCGACTGGGCTTGGAACACAAAGAAAGATCCAGGATCACAACTGTAATATTGTGGCTGACTATGACCCAGGCACCCAGGCTTGCTCTGACCCCTGCTAGCAGTCCGAAGTTGAGAGTGTTGCCCGCAGAAGGAGAGAGCGTTGGGGGCGGGGGTGGTCCTGATAATTCGGATTTAGGGAGAATCCTTCGCCAAAAAACCCATCATGGTCAGGCTGGCCCACGCTGTCCCATCTCAGTGACAAATGGAACGTAAGAGGCAGCTGGCTCAAATGGAGGCCTGCCAATTTTACTTTTGAAGGCAGAACTGAACATCCTCTTCCTGGAGCCCAAAAGCATAAGTGCACGAGAGGGTTGATGGACACCTGTCTGTCCCCAGCACCCTCTTCTTACCCCCAGAGCACTTCCATCAGTCCGAGGATATCACCAGCATGAACCAGCTGGTGGCATGAGTGTATCCACATCCCTTCCAGTGAGTTAGAATTCCAAGCTGTAGAGCTCCTAAGCCAGCTGGAGGATGCAGAGCCCAAGGATAGTGAGGGTGAGCAGGGATGGGCTGGTTATGTGCAATCTTGAGAGGCTTCTGGGTCTGGACCACGCTGGGACAAGGCTCCAAAGGAGCGGTGTCCATTAGCAGCAAACACCAGGCTCAGGGCCCTTAGGGACTAAGGGACATTGACTTCACTGGAAGGCAAGAGGGCAGCTTCTGTTTTGTCACAGAAAATAGGAAGGACTATGGAGTTGACGATGTTTTCTGCTCCTGTAGTGACTCGTGAACTTCTCTGTTTCCATTAGGTGCCAACCACAGCAGCTGCTCCCTAGCCTGAGGCCCGGGCACCATCTGTGGCACAGGAGCCCCTGAGTGTACACGTCAGGACCCACACAGGCACTGGAGCATCCATCAGCTGTCATACCTGTACGCTGTTTGTCGGTAGTCAGCAAGGTGGAGACCCCGGAGGCAGGCACAGTGCAGGAAGGTGAATCAGCTGGTACCTGCCCAGCAGAGAGGCAGCGTCCATGGGAGGTTCACAAACACCCCTAAGGTGCTTTCAGCTATGTTTCCAAGCAAGAGGACCCTCAGGTCCACGGTGGAGGAGGGGACAGACCAGGCATCTGATTTAGGTTTTCCTCAGCCCATGAAAGGGTCTTGGACCTCAAGCCTCATTTTTCATGTCCTCAGGCAAAGCAGTTTTCCTTTTCACAAACACCTTCCCGATTCCATGGAGGGGGTGGAGGTGGAGGGGACCTCTGTCCAAGCCTCCCGAGGCTGGCAGATAGTCTCAGACCTACACAGATACCTTCACAGCAGCTGCCCAAGTTTGCTTACTCACCAAACAGAGGGAAGGCTCTCCTGTCCAGCCCCCAGCCATCTTCAGTGCATAGCACTGACCAATGTTACCCAGGGGACACCTCCTGTCCTCCCCTCCTGGGTCCCCATTCTTTGCACCTGTGAGGAGGAAATGCACTAAGCCAGTCAGTGGGCTTTGGATATTGCCATCTCCGCAGCTGGGACTTGCGGTGTGGCTGGGGGCTGGCCACGACCACAACTCTAAGCGATCTTGTGATTCCTACATGAAGGCAAGTTCAGGGGCATTGTCTTCAGGAGGGAGACAAGATTGTTGGGTCCCCCAGCACAAAGGGAAGCAGTCAGAATCTCTCCCCACCACAAAAATAATTCCCACCCTGCAGCACAGCTTTTCTCTCCCATGATCGCATGTGAGGTGGGGAGCAGCAAGCCTACCTAGATGGCTCCCACTGCCCTCCTGCCCATGGAGCTGAACCTCCTCTGCCCAGACACCAGAACCACAGGGACAAAGGTGGGCTGTGGGCCAGGAGACGTCAGATCTCCAACTCCACTGTCCCCAGGGTCCTCTGCTCCCTCCGGAAACCTCACAGACTCACTACCTGGAGCATTTTCATCAGACCCAGGACTCCTCCAGGCCAAGCCAGCTGTTTTCTTATGGCCAGCTAAATATGCTTGTCTCATAACTGGCACTCCAGTGTAACCTGCTCTTGAGCCAGCTAGAGGACCCAGGGCCCAAGAAGGCAGAGCTAGAGTATAGGATAAGGAGAGCTGGGTGCATGTGTGGGACGCAGCACACACCGTGGAAGCACCAAGCCTCATTGGCCCAGAGCCCTCAGGACAGCAGCCTCCAGCAGCTGCTCCCCAGCCGGCACTACCAGGACTGCCTCAATCCATGCACATCCTTCCAGCTCAGCCAGGAAGGAGTCAGAATATTCTCAGCTTCAGTTCAATACCCTGCACTGGGCCTGGAACCTCCTGAGTATGCGACAGCTAACCCAGCATCTCCTCAGCTGGGTGTGCACCTGACCTCCTGCTTCTTCTACATCCTTCCCCTGTGGTGGCGGCAGAACAAGCTCCTGGGCCCTCCCAGGGTCACCTCCAGCCATAGCCGTCCTCCCCTCCCCGCCATAAGGTACCTGTAGTGCCCTCTCCTTTTCCCTATAATAAGGAGCATTATGCCCCTCTGATTCCATAATACAGTGTCGTTTCCTTTATGTTGGATTCCAGTGCACTGTGCACCACCTCTGCTCTCTGTTGCACAAGGAAGCCCTCTCCCGCCCCCACCCCAATGAGCACACAGATGTCTTAGGGAGCTCTTGGGCTGTTCTGCAGCAGGGAGAGGGAAGCATTGATTACATGGAAGGGTGAGGAATCCAGGGAACCAGGGACTCTGCCATGGGCTGGGGCAGTGACCTCTGGTGGCTAGGCACATGGGCTCCAAGGGGCTCCCATGTGGCTGGTATCCCCACTAGCGTCCCAGGGCTCCATGGGGTCCAACCAAGTGAGCACTGTGAGTTCCCAGTTCCATAGCTCCTTGTTCCTGGGTCATGGGTTGCCACTGTCCCATGGGGCTCATCCTCCGCTTCTGGCGAACCACGTCACCATCCATCACTTGACTGGAGTTGGGACAGCACTGGTCCCCATGTTTGTACCTGTGTTGCCTCTAACATCAGAAACCCAGCAGTGGCTGTTAGAGATGGTGCAAGCAGTGGGGTTCACAACACAGGACACACAGTAGGTCAGACCAGGCCCTACCCCAGCTGCTGACCACCCAGTATCCAGGCCAGGCAGAGCCAGGAGGCAAGAGCTTCATCTGATCCATCCATGTGGGTACAGGGCCCCAACACTTGGGCAATATTAATTTCCTTTCCCACGCATATTAGCAGGGAGCTGGATGGGAATTTAAAGCAGCACCACTTCAGGCAGTGGCTTCACCATTATGTCACAATGCTGGCCCCAGCACTGAGGTTCTTTGGGACCAGACACAAGCCTTTTCTTGCCCACCCAGCGCAGGTCCTGCTCCAGGGGCAGCCAGAACCTGAGTTGATCTTTCCTGTCCCTCAGGCTGAGGGACAGGCTCTGCTCCCCAGTCTGCTGAAGTCTTCTGGCATGAAGGCATAGCCCACAGAGGAAACCAGATCCCCCCCAACTCGGGGGAGGTGATCAGGACAGAGCCCAGTGTGCAAAATCAGAGACGGGGTCCTTCCCCTCTCATCTCTTTGGGGGAAAGTCATTTATTTGAAAGGCAGAGCAACAGAAAGAGGAGAAGAGCCACAGAGAAGAGAACTTTCATCTGCGTGTTCACTCCCCAAATGTTCACCACAAAGACTAGGGCTAGGTCAGGAATAAAGGAGGTTCAGGAACTTCCTCCAGATCTCCCCCAGGAGTGTAGGGGCCCATGAGGGTAGGCAGCTCCCACTGCCTTTCCAGGTGCACTAACCGGGTGCTGCTTCTGGGAAGGAGCAGCTCCTGGGGTTGGTATGACCTGAACTAGTGCCCACATGGGATGCCGGCACCACAACCACGGTCCAATCGGCTCTACCATGATGCCAACCTCTGTTCATTCCTTTCTAGATATGACTTCAAACAAAGCTTTCAGACTCAGTTTCCCCATTTGTTCATCGGGAAAAGATCCAGGCCTGGTTGGTGGGTTGGTGGGAGACTTCCCTGAGATGTGGCTGGTGGGATCTCCCTGTGTTGTGTGCTCCTTAGGGGCCACCTGCCAAGCAGTGCACAGGGCTTTGGAAACCCCCCACACATGATCCCTCCTGCAGCCGGCCTCATGTCAAGCAGTACTGCTGAGTGGTGAAGAAGGTCCAGCAGCTCAGTCCATCCCAGGGCTCAGCAAGGACAGGTGGATGTGTTCTGTGGTTGCTAAAGGGCCTATGCAAGGATGCCCCATCGTCTGTCCACCAAGGTATTTCTTTGATATAATGAACTCATACATGTGGGTATATACCCAGTAGTAGGATTGCTGGATAATACTGAAATCATTTTATTCATTGTTATGCTTCTAGTCTAGAAATCTGTAGGGCCAGTATTGTGTAGCAAGTAAAGCCACAATTTGGGTTGCCAGCATATTTTTATGGTCACCAGTTCAAGTCCCAAATGTTCCACTTTCCATCTAACAACCTGCTAATGGCCCCAGAAAATGAAAGTGGGGTGGTTCAGGGGGTTGGAGCCCAATGCTTGGCCCCCTGCACACACGAGAAACCTGGAGCAAGCTTCTAGATCCTGGTTTCCGTGTAGTCTACCGCTAGCCATTGTGGCCTGCTGAGGATGACATCACTAGATGCAACATCCCTCTCTCTATAACTCTTTCAAATAAAATATTCCCACCAGCAGTGTGTCCCCACACTTTCCCTACTTGCTATTCTTTGTCTTTTTAATGAGTCCTTTTCCAGGGGTGAGGAGATCCCTCATTGAGGTTTGCATCTGTATTTCCTTGATGGCCAGTGGCAATGAATAGTTTTTTTCAATATTTTTAAGCCTTCTTAAGCTTATATAAAATGCCTCCCCATTCTGCCTCTGTACTATTTCCCCTAAATTAATACAATAGCATATTCAGCTGCTTCAAAATAATAAGCTAAACTTGCCAGTATTTAAAGGTGTCACTGACATAATAATAAACTGAGAATTCTCCTCGTAAATCTAGACATGCTTGAAGCAGGAGTTAATGCCCGTATGTTAATCCCATAGAGACTACACTTTTCATGCCTCGTCTGCTGCCACAGATCACAGACGTGATACTTAGCTTATTTCAAACTAAGCACAATGGAGCCACAGTTCATGTGTCTTTTGGCAACTAATATCTTGGGAGAATTGCATATTCGGGTCTTTTGACATTGATTTCTCTGTGGCTGTGATATTTTTGGGTTTTTAAAAAATATATTCTGGATATTAATGCTTTGTCAGAGAAGTAGCTTTCAAATATTTTCTCCCATTCTGAGGTGGCTCTTTTCCCTCTGCTTGGAAGTGTTCCCCCAGTTTTACTTTGGCTGTCTGCACTGTTGAAGTCTTATCCCATAAACCGTTGCCTACAGCACTGTCTTGAAGGACTTTTCTTCTCCAAGTAATTTAATAGCTTCAAGTCATATATTTGACTACATTTTACCCTCATACATCATCATTCCTGATTTATATATACCATCAGGTTTTCCAGAACTCTTTAAGGAAGATCCTTCTTCTAATATATATTCTTGGCAATATTCTCAAAAATCAATTATCTGCATTATGTGAATTCACGTCTGTGCTGTCTACTCTGTTCCATTGACCAATGGCTCAGTTTCTGTTTTTGCCACCATCATGCTGTTTTAAATGGCTTCTTAGTATTCTTTGAAATCAAGTATACTGATGGCTTCGTGGTAATGAATACTTTTCCTCAGGATCACTGTAGTGCAGGAGCTCCTTCTAGGGAGAGCAGGCTCAGATCAGATGAGCCAAAGGAAGACTGTGGGGCACACTGCAGCCTCATGACGCCAGCCAGGAGATGGGCCAGTCGGCAGTTAGGTCAGTTAGGAGGCAGTTAGGTCAGTTAACTGCACCTGGTCTTACCAAACCAGACAGGATTGGCATTGATGATGAGCTGCTGTTCTGCTCTGACGCTGATTGGCTAAATCCAGGTTTGATTTTTTCAGAAAGAGGCCAATCAGAGAGCGCCACTACGCATATGAAACAGCAAAGCAATGGCAAGCTTCTTCAGCAGCTCCTCCCTCGGAGACCCCTCCCCACTGCTGTTTACTTTCAATAAACTTCACTTAATTCAGTGTCCCTATGTGCATGGCAATTCCCCCCTCCTCTGCTGCCCCAGGGAAGTCGGCTGACATGGGCTGGCTCACACCTGTGTCCACCACAAACGATAATTCAGAGACTGCTCCACATGGGAGGAATGGCTATGCTTCTCGTTTTGTTGTGATGTCCTTGCAACATGTGAATAAACCATGATTTAGTTCAACATTGCCATAATACTGGTAGCATTTCTTCATTTCCTGTTTCTGCGAAAAAAAATACCTGGAATAATTATGAAATATTGCTATAGCTACAGGGACCCGAGCATTTGGACCACCTTCTGCCTTCCAAGCCACCAGGATCAAGCACTGGACCAAAACTGGAGCAGCTGGGACTTCAGCCGATGCTCTATTGATGCTGGTGTCGTGGTGGCAATTAACCCACTGCTCCACAGTGCCGGCTCTCAACCACAAATTTTCATAAATGAGAAGACACATAAAAATACATTATCCTTTTCACCTATTGCTGACAAGAGTATCCCTTCCCTATAGCCTCACATGCCCATCACAACTTGGCCAGTAAATAACAAGCAAGGTGTTATGAAGCTGTAGGAAAAACACAAAATCCACGTACTTCCTGTGCAGTGGGAGTTGCCCTCACTGTGGAATGGGGATCCGACTTTAACACTCCCTGTGTTCATCCGCAGAATGTACAGAATACAATTTCTCTTGTCCATGTGTGAGGAATACAAGGAGAAAGTTTGTAAATGTGTTATTGGGTTTTATTGTCCACAGATATCCTTGGGGAAGTTAGTTGACATGCTGTACTATGGCTCCAAAAAGGGGTGGTTTGGAGTCAAAAAGGACAACAGCCCCTGATCACAGGCCAGTCAAAGGGGACCCCTAGGAGGAAGGAGAGCTGGCCTGATGTCAAATATGGTTCGACTACCCTCAGCAAATGCTACTCTGAGGGCTGCGACATCAGCTTGTTCACAAAGGAAAGGATTTCTGAGCTCTCAGAGAGGGAGCTTTTGGAGACTGGGCCTAGAGGGAAGGGTCCTGTACGTGTCCTTCCCCTCCACATGGCACATCCTACCCATCAACCCAGGCATCCCACACTGGCTTCAGGCTGTATGAGTACATGCTGCCCAGGCTTGTACTCTCCCTGCACCACTGCCGTACCCCCATCACTGCCTGGGTCCTACCACTGGAGAGAGCCACTTTCTGTAAAAACCATCAGCACCTACATCTTTCCAGAAGTCTAGTCTGAGGCCACAAGCCCATGCCTACAGCCAGTCAGGGGTCATTGCTGCTGAAATTCTCTGGGGAGCTCAGGCCCTGAGAATCTTGGCACCTCCCAGAGTGAGGGTCCAAGGGAGTTGGACTGGGTTAGGGTCAGACGAGCAAGTTGTTTTGTTTTGTTTTTGGATGCTGATGGAATAGAGTCTGACTAAATGAGTGGCTAAAGAACTTATCCTACAGACAATGATATAAGACAAGTATATTTGGGAACACTGAAGACAGTGCCCTGTGTCTGCACTGAGACTGAGAGCCCAGTAAGAAATAATAAAGGAATGAAATATTGAAACTGTAAGTTGAAACAGTCTTCTGCATTTTTCTACACACCCATGGCCCCTGACTTACAAAGATCCCACTTGTCCATTTTCTCACTTCAGAATCATTGGAAAACAATTTACACCATGGAGACTGGTTGAGTGTCTGAACCCGAGTGTTCACTCTATTCCAGTACTTTGTATCTCTCACCTCCCGGTGCTCTGTGTCTGTCAACTCCCGGGCCTCTGGTCTCACCTTTTGCCCTCTGTGTCCATCACCTCCCAGCCCTCTGTGTCCATCACCTCCCGGCCCTCTGTGTCCATCAGCTTCTGCCTCTGTATCTGTCACCTCCCAGCCCTCTGTGTCCATTGCCTCCCAGCCCTCTGAGTCCATCACCTCCTGCCCTCTGTGTCCATCACCTCCCAGCCCTCTGAGTCCATCACCTCCCGGCCCTCTGTGTCCATCACCTCCTGGCCCTCTGTGTCCATCACCTCTCCTGGTCCTGGGCAGCTCAAGCCAGCCCTGCAATCATGAGGGAATCTAGCTAATGCTGCAGGGTATCCCTCTGCCAGTGCTGTTTGGGAGCAAGTCGTCAGCACTTTACAGGAGCTATGCCACACGCGAGTGTCAAACGGACTTTGTGCTGGGCTGATGGCAGAGTGCGGAGCATAGTTAAGGATTCTGAGGCTCAGCTAGGAAGTGAGTAGGTGTGTGTCCTAAATGCATTTTCAGTTTGCAATCGTTTCAACTCCCCAGGATGTGACTTCATTGTGAATCACAGGCATCTATACTCAGCTGGCAAGATATGCTAATCCCAGGCTCAACTCCAAAGACTCAAGCCTCCCACATGGCCAGTTGTTTGCTTTTAATAACTGCATTATACAAAAAGAGAGTACTTATCACAGAAATAATCACCTATTTCTCCACAGTTATTTCAGTCCTCTGCTAGGCAGGCATCCACAGCCAAGCACCCTGCCTCCGTTGATTTCCTTCATGCATGCTCTGTGACTGATGTGACATAACTAGCAGAGCACGTCTCCCAATCTGCAAGCCTGCTTCTTCCTACACCGTTCTTTCCAAACCTTACACTGTTCCCATTACACACCGGGGCAAGATTTCCAAACATTTCACACCAGGATGGAGTGAGATTTAGACACAGTGATTCGATTACTGCGACTGAGGTCTCAACTGCATAGACAGCCAGGTGTTTTGTTTCTAGAAAGACCTTCAGCCAAAATGGAAGTTGTCTGGGGATGCTGTGTATCAACCGGCTAATCCTCCACCTGCAAGCCCCAGCATTCCATTTGGACAACAGTTCATGCTCCACTGCTCCACTTCCCATGCAGCTCCCTGCTTGTGACCTTGGAAAACGCTGGAAGATGGCCCAAAGCTTTGGGATCCTGCACCCACAGAGAGATCTAGAAGATGATCCTGGCTCCTGGCTTTGGATCCACTCAACTCCAGTCATTGAGGCCATCTTTAGAATGAACCAGCAGATGGGAAAGCTTTCTCTCTGTCTCCTTCTCTCTGTAAATGTGGCTTTCCAATAAAAATAAATTTTTAAAAATAACAGAGGTAATAAATAATAAAGAAGTGTTTCTGGGTTAGTAATGTTTAAGAAATAATAACAGTGACATAAACATGTCTTATGTCATACACTTACATATCACACACACACAGAGGAGGCTCCTCCTACCCTCACCACACCCACCTCACACTCACACACTCATCATACGCCACACACACATCACAACACACACCTCACACTCACACACACACAAGAGGCTCCTCCTGCCCTAATTGCACCCACCTCACACTTGACACACACAGCACACACAAACACATTACACACCACACACACACACACCACACACATACCACACACATACCACACATAGCACACACACGCACACACAGGAAGGTGTGTATTTCTGGTACAATTGATCCTCCTCTGCAGTGATGTAGCTGCATGATTTCTTAAGATAAATGAACAAATATTCTTTACTAAATCAATAAAAAAAATATTATTTTCATGAAAATGACATTTTTCTGTCCAAGGTTATCAGCCATTAATTTTCCTAATATTACCAGAGATTGACCTCAGATAAATTGTCCTAAAACTTAAACCAATTACTTTAAAATGTGACCTTTAGAGCTTATTTATAATCAATAATTCTAAGAAAATGGTTTCTGACTTATTTTTGAGTACCTTTTACAGCAACTTCTCACCCTGGCTTTCACCAGGAACTCTACAACTTTGATCATTGGGGCATGTTACAGCATTGATCATTGGAGGCCTATCCCAAAGGGTAAACGCCCTGCTTTTTTTTTTATTATTATTACATTTCATTTTATGACATCGTTTCACAGGCTCTGAGGTTCCCCCAACCCCTCCCCGTACCCTCCCCCCATGGTGAATTACTCCACCTTATTGCAGTATTGCAGTTCAAATCCAGGCATGCTTCTTTCATTGCAAGCATGTACCATGCATAGAGTCCAGCATCTTATTGTCCAGAGAAATTCAACAGTTTCTTGAGGAGATCATCTCTGGTCTAAAAGTAGAGCTGGCAGAATATCGTCCCGACCAATTAAAAGCCATAACATAACATCAACAAGTTTACAACATTAAGGAGTTAATTGACATGGTACTGAGTGACCAATATGTTAGAAAATGCAAGTTCTTAACCACATCCTGTGATTACTTCATTGACATTTCTATTTTGGTTTATAGACAACCGGCTGCTATACCCCTTAAAATGGCTATAGGGTACTATTCAGCTGTCTCATGTCGATTTTCATTTTTGTATTTAGCAGTTTGTTGTATTGAAGCATACTTTTTACTGGATTTGGCGAATTTTAGGATAGTTCAAACTGGCTTATAACTTCAACAAGGCATATGTCAACAGTGGAGGCACAGAACAGTTTTAGGAGGGTTGTGCAGAGAAATCTTCAATACCCCAGTGAGGAGTAACTTATTTTCATGTCCTACCTAGTAAGGTATGTGTGAGTCCCCGTTGACTGCTTCCTGTCTGGTTCTAAGCTTTTCTTGTTGTTCTCTGCCTAGCTATTCTAATGTGTGTGTGTGTGTGTGTATGTGTGTATGTCTGTGTTTGGGGGGGCCTCCGGAGCGACCCTGATGGTCATTGCAGGAGAGGGTGGGGATCCAAAGTTGGAACTAAGTAAGGACCAGAGAAAGCTCCTCTCCCTAGTCCCGAAGGGAGTTTACTGTTCTTCTGTTTCTGCAGACAGCTCAGGGCTCCTGGCTGTTGTTCCTATGACATTGGATCCTGCAAGGAAGGATTTGGGCTTCTTCCATCCCATGTGGGGGATTCAAACAGAAGTGGATGACCTCAGAGTTCTCCGCCTCCGAAAAACCCTGCTTCCAAACACACCTACATCGTAACAATTGCAGACATGTTCTGAGAAAACCAAGATGGTGGAATAAAGTAAGGACACATTGAAACAGAAAATCATTAGCCAGGATGATGCAGAGAGGGCAAATTCTAGGAAACACGGGAACACAGGCCAGTGGCAGAAGGGCACGTAGAGACTGGTGGACACGGGTGAGCAGAGGAGACAATGGTGTGGTGTTGCAATGACCAGATACCCCAGCGGCAATCAGCGAGTGGTGAACTGAGCTCTACAGGCGACTGGAGCTCCACCAAAAGCCAGGTGGGAAGGGGAGTTCACCGAGAGCTCAGGAGGTGACCCAAAGAATTGCCTGTCCTGCTGCTTTGCACGATTCGACCAGGAGAAGAGACAGAGCAGCAGATCCCAAACAGGCAGTGCAGGAACAAGGTGGATCTTACAGCCCAGACACCCGCAAGGGCTGCATTGAGCACCATTCTGTATAGACAGGCAAAAGCGGAGCACAGAACTGTGCATGCACTGACCTTGGAGCAAATTCATTTCTAGCTTACTGTATTGCACTGCCACAGCAAATGACAGGTTCCATCCAAAATAGGTCTGAGTCGCCCCAGACCTCACAGCCAGCAGATCCTGAATTCCACCAGTGGCACATCAGGCGACATTTTGTACAGTGTGACAAAGACTGTAAGAAGACTGGTGGGACAACAGTGAGCTGCACATGTATTGATCTGACAGCAAACTCACTGAGCTCAGTGCATTGCACTGGTCGCACAGGAAAATAATACCAAAAATATTTGGCATCCAAAATAGGTCTGTGTGGCCCTCAGATCTAACAGCCAACAGGTTCCAACAAGATCAGCATCAAAAACAACCTAACTATTTAGGATACCTGGTGTCTCCCTGATCCTAGGAACTGCTCAAAGCAGTAGTGGGAGAAAAGTCATACAGACAACGGTGCAGCCACAGCATATCACAGGAGGTGGAGACTGGAGAGCCAGAAGCTGGGGCTGCAGAGACCAGGGTGGAAATCTAACATGAGAACCCAGACCTGGAGCTCACTGGAGGGAGGCGCAAGTGACTGCAAAGTCACTACCAACAACAATAAGTAAAATTGATCTGTAGGCCTGTGGGTGATACAGTTTAGAAACCTGCCCCAGGAGAAGAATCTGCTAACCAGAAGTACAATGACCAAGAGCAAAAGAAGACACAAAGGCACAATGAATATTAGTGAAGACTCCCCTGCAAAGGAGCAAAAGTGTTTGCCAACCTCAGAGCTAACTGAGGAATACTTTAAGAAAATGGGGGATAAAAAACTTAAAACACTTGTTATAAACCCTCTTATTACCCACGAGAAGCACATGCAGGAGTTCAAAGAATTTAAAGAACATTTTGTACTGGAAATAGCAGCACTGAAACAAAACTAAGCAAAAATTTTGGAAATGAAAGACACAATAGAGCATATTAAAAATTCATAATAGAATGGATAGGCAGAAGAAAGAATTTCAGAATTGGAAGATATTTCTTGCCACAATGGTGAAACAATAAAAAAAAAAAAACTGGAGGCCGAGCTGGGTCAAACTTAAAAAAAAAAACCTATTTAAGAATTAAGAGACACTATTAAAAGGCCAAATATAAAAGTTATGGGAGTTCCAGAAGGTACAGAAAGAGAAGCTTGCATGCACCAGGATCTTGTATGGGCACTGGTTCATTCCCCAGCTGCCCTGCTTCCCATCCAGCTCCCTGCTTGTGGCCTGGGAGAGCAGTGGAGGATGACCCAAAGCCTTGGGACCCTACGCCCATGTGGGAGACCCAGAAGGAGCTCCTGGCTCCTGGCTCCAGATCAGCTCAGCTCCAGCCATTGTGGAGATGTGAAGAGTGAACCAGCAGATAGAAGATCTTGCTCTTTGGCTCTCCTTCTCTGTAGATCTCCCTTTCCAGAAAAATCTGTTTTTAAAAAATGAAGAATCTGCTTTTTTACTTTTTTATTTTCTTTTTAATATTGTTTACGTAGTTGAAAGGCATACACACCCCCATTTAGGCCTCTGATTAGGATGGGGAGGGTCAGGTACCAAGGACAGTAGGTAGGGAAATATTTCAACTTTTTTTCTTCTGTGTGCCCAGGGGAGGAGGGGGAGGCGGCTGGCCCTTGCTGTCAGGCTATACTAGCATCGAGAGATAAAGGATGATCCTTTGGTGACTAGACTCCCATGTGGGGAAGAATGTCCTGAAGGTACTTGAGTGGTTTGATAGTTCTGAGAAGTTGTTGGTTTCGTTGCTCCAGGGTTGAGGAAGTTTCTGCAAGGTCTGTTGGTTGACAAAATCCATCTTTTAAGGTCATCCACAGACCCAGCAACATGCTGCAAAGTTTGGCCAAAAGAATTGTCCAACCTGTTCTGCTTTCCATCCTTTGACGAGGCAGTTAACTCCCCCTGCTGGCCTAGATGAACTGGCTATCCTGTCCCCTGAGTGCATCTGGGCCTGCTGCCCACCACACAGGCATCAGCGACTGAGGAGACCCAGTGCAAGGTCAGAAACACATCCTGTGATTTTTCCCTATGGCTAGAGTTTGAGTTCAGTGGCCCAGTTGGGAATCCCCCAAGAAACCTCAGCCAAGATGACCTCAGACTTGATTCATGTGTGTGCCAGCCAGTGCAGGGTCAGGTTTAGCTAATGCAAATAATTGTGGATACAGCTGCCTGGTCAGTTCTGCCTCAGTCCCATACCGCACACAAACTGTTGAGTGCTGCAGCCCAGTCCAGCCAACCCACCAGACTTGTTCCTCATGCATACCAGTGGGTGCTGCAGCCTGGAAGGAATGACCCCAATAAGTCCCACCAGGCCTGCCCCCAGTCCCAGTTTTTGCACATGCCAGCCTGTATCCCATCCAGCTCTCATTATATACCCATGGGTGTATCCCATCCAGCTCTCCTTATATACCCATGGGTGCTGTGGCTTAGCTCAACATTCCCTGCCCCAACTCCTGGCCCATATGAAGACAAGTGTTGCCACCTTGTTCAGCATAGTCTAGCTTAAGTTCTGGCTCTTGTGCTCACCAGCAGTAGACACAACATAGCAAGGGAATGCCCAGAGTTCCCCTGCCAGGTATGTACCCGGTCCTGGATTTTGCACCTGCCAGGGGGTACTGTGGTCCAGACTGAAATGACTTACAACCAGCTGGTGCTGCAGCCTAGCTCAGCTGGATCACAACCATTCTAGGTCTTGTGCATGACAGTGGGTATGGCAGCCTAGCCCAACTGGCCTTCACCGAGACTGGTCCACTCCCAGTCACAGCTCTCACAGTCAACCAATGGAAGCAGTAGAACAGCATGAGAGATTTTCTGCTCCCAGCCCTGGGTCTTGCACCTAGCTCACCTAGCTGCAGCCTAGCTCAGCCCAGCCCAGCCCAGCCCAGCCCAGCCCCAGCTAACCCCTAGTCCAGCTCTGCTTATCAGCTATATCAGCCTAGCCCAACCTGGATCTCTCCCAACATTAGCTTTCCTGTGAACTGGCAGGTATTACAGTCCAACCAGACCTGGTTTACACCCTGTCTTGGCTTTCCACCATGCCTGTGTGTGCTACGAAGTGGCCCATGCTGACCTGCTCTGGACCTGGCCCACATAAATGCCAATGGGTCAGCCTGATCTGACCCACCCCTTGTCCTGGCTCTCATGGTCACCAGCGGGAGCCAGGGCCTAGCAGGGGAGTTTAACAAATTCCCTACCGGGCCTGCTCCCAGCAATCAATCTTGCATGTGTCAGTGGGTGTCATTGCCCAGGCTGACATGGCCAGCCCCCAGTCCTGGCATTCACTAGTAGGTATTGCAGCCTGAAGTGACTGGCCCAACCCCATTCTGGCTGACACCAATGGGTGCTACAACTAGCCCAAACTAGCCTCCCCCAAGCCCAGCTCTCATGTAACCCAGTAGGCACAGCCTGACCTGGTCCACACTCATTCTGGATCTCATGAGCACCATCAGGTGCTAGAGCCTAGCCTAATTTGGCCTGCCCCCAGACCCACGCTACACACAAGCCAATGGGTGCTGCAGCCTTGCACAGCCTGGGCTGTGTACAGCCCCTGGAACTCATGCTCACCAGTGGGAGCTGCAGCCTAGCAGAGGAGTCTCCAGAGTTCCCCTACCAGGCCTATTCCCAGCCCTGATTCTTATGCATGCTAGCAAGTGTTTTGACCCAGCCTGCATGGTTCCTCTGCAGTCTCAGCTCTCACTGGCAGGTGCTGTAGCCTAGCCCGACCACATATAGCCCACACCCTGTCCTGACAGGCTCTTATGAGTGCCTAGTGGGTGCTGAAGCCTGGCCCCAGACCCGATCCACACAAATGCTTCATGCATTGCCTGGCCTGGCTCACTCCCAGTCCTAACTCTTGTGTTCCCCAGCAGAGCTTCCATCCACTGGCTCACTCCCCAAATGGCCGCAATAGCCAAAACGGCCAATGTGAAGCCAGGAGCCAGTAGCTTCTTCTGGGTCCGCCACTGCTTCAGGTAGAGAGGGTCCGTGAGGCCAGTCCGACTTGCCCCTTTCGTAAACATCCCCAAAGGAGCCACAGAACAACCACGTTACCTACCTCCCAGCAGCAATGGACCCCTGGAGCCACCCAAATCATACAGCACCAAAGTAGCACAAGCCCACTGAGAACTGGAAACAGAAATGAAGGCAGCATTGCAGAAGAAAGCTCTACTGACACAGAAAGAAGCCAGCCAATGTTCCACAAAACATCAGCAGAGGAAGACCAACACTGTGGTGCAGACTAAGCCACCATTGGCAACAACATCCCACATGCTCCACTTCCAATCCAGCTCCCTGCTGATGTGCCTGGGAAAGCAGAAGACTGGCCCAGTACTTGAGCCTGTTGCCCCACCCATGTGGGAGCCCTGGACAGATTCCCACTTCCTGGATATGATCTGGCCCAGTCCCAGCTGTTGCAGCCAGAGAGCGTGCCGGTGGAAGACCTTTCTGTCTCTCCCAGTCTTTAACTCTGATTTTCAAATAAGTCTCTGAACATAAAAAAAAATAAAGGACAGTTGCTAGATGTCTCAAGAGCTGGCTTTTTTAATTTTTTTTTTTTTCTGAAAAGGTACGGGTAATAAACACTTTGGCCTTTTGGGACCATCCAGTATCACTGGGAACCACTCCACTCTGCCTCAGCAAAAGCAGCATGGTGCATCCCACGGTTAAAGGAAAACCTGAGCTGAGCTAAATGTAGTAACATTTATTTGAGCAAGCACAAGTTTCTAGGACCAGGCAGCAATCCACAGAGAAGTTGGTTCGGAACATACCCTCCCATCTCACGTGCAAACTGCTCGGGCTCAGGGAAGGAAGTGATCCGTAGAACACACTTGGTGAAGTGCGACTGTCATGTTTGGGCAGTTTCCTGCCTCTAATGGGCTAAGACGCATGGTCCTGCTCACAGTTTATCTACACTCTCAGCAGGGAGACGGTTCACATGGAGTTGGGAGGCTACTCTGGGACAAACTGGATCAGGGGTAGACCAAACTGGACACAATGAAAAACTGGAAACCGAAACTTGAATTTTTCATCTAATTTTCACATGTGACAAAATACTTTGTATCAGCCACTCAGTAAGTGTAAAGTAACATAGCTGTTAGTCCTTTCGTGCAACTAAGGTCTCTTCAGGGTAAGTTTGCTGCAATCAGTCAAAACAGCAGATGCAGCAAGGCACCTAAGGAGAGCAGGGTAGGACTAGGGACTAGAGAGGAGGCAGAGGAAGGGAGAGGGAAGGCAAAGGATGGAAAGGGGGGGGTGGTCTCCTGCCATGGTGGCAGGATGTGCCTGCAAGGCAAAAGGGCGCAAGAAAGGATGGGGAAGGGGTGGCACGCCAAGCAAGGAGAGACTCTGCCAGAGAAACCTGGCTCGGGCCCGACCCCGGGCAGCAGGAGCCCGGCTCGGCTCTGACCCTAAGCAGCAGGAGCCCGGCTCGGCTCTGACCCTAAGCAGCAGGAGCCCGGCTCGGTTCTGACCCTAAGCAGTAGGAGCCTGGCTCGGCCCCGACCCCGGGCAGCAGGAGCCCGGCTCGGTTCTGACTCTAAGCATCAGGAACCCGGCTCGGCCCCAACCCTAGACACGCAGGAGCCCGGCTCGGCTCTGACCCTAAGCAGCAGGAGCCCGGCTCGGGCCCCAACCCCGGGCAGCACGAGCCCGGCTCGGGCGCGGACAGCCAGTACCGGGGGCAGACAGGACATCCGCTCGCCGCCCGCGCGTTCTGCCCGGCCCTCGGCGTCTCGCGACATCTCGCAGCTCCCAGGCTCGGCAGGGACATCTCGCGGGATCAGCGTCCAGGGCAGCGGTGCGAGGACCAGGTGACCGCTCCGCCCCGCTGGGCAGGCCGGCCGCCGCTGCGCGCAGGCGCGGGGCGCGTCGCTGGTGTCCGGCGGCGGGCGCGATGGGGCTGAGTCGTGTGCGCGCGGTCTTCTTCGACCTGGACAACACGCTCATCGACACGGCCGGGGCAAGCAGGCTGGGCATGCTGGAGGTAAAGTCCCCCGGCCTGTGGGCTCCTCCGCACGGGCCTCGCGTGCTCGCTGCCCCCGGCCTGTGCGCTCCCCCACATGGGCCTCGCGTGCTCGCTGCCCCCGGCCTGTGCGCTCCCCCACATGGGCCTCGCTTGCTCCCTGCCCCCGGCCTGTGCGCTCCTCCGCACGGGCCTCCCCGGGGCCGCGCGTGCCCCCTGCCCCTGGCCTGTGCGCTCCTCCGCACGGGCCTCGGTGCTCCCTCCCCCCGGCCTGTGCGCTCCGGCCGGGCTCAGCATGGCAGTCAGGGCCGGATGAGCGGCTCGGTGCAGGTGCCCGGAACCCGGAAGCATGCGGACAGGTGCCATGCTGGCAGGGTCTCCCGAGGACAGCCTGCACGGCCCCGGCCCTGGACTTTGCCCGGGGCCCGGGCCTGCCCAGGCGCCACCCCCGCGGCACTTGAGGACCTCCTTCCTACTCCTCCAGCCCGGACCCACCCCGCTTTGCTCCCTCTGCCTGCAGCTTGGTAGGTGAGCAGAGTGGGAGGACCTTTCAACTCTCAGCATCATCCATGTTTCGCTGGACCTTGAGCCTTTGCGTCGTGTTTTGTTTCTTGTTGCCTGTTAGTGTCTGTCCCATACTTTATCACTTGCTGGAGAGAGAGAGACAGAAATCTCCCGTTCACTGATTCACTCGATGCCTGGAATAGCTGGGACTGTGCCAGACCAGGGCCAAGAGCTGGGAACTCCTTGGAGGTCTTCCACAGCCACCTGAGCCGTCCCCCGTCAGGGAACCCACCCAGGCACCCCCATACTACACCTGTCTGGTACTTCATCTTTCAGAGAATCTTCCCGCAGGGGAGGTCTACAGCCATGCTTTTCAGCAGGAGTCCCTTGGCTCCGTGTCTCCCCCTTCCTTTATTCGTGAATCTGTCACAGGGTTGCTGTGTGTTCTCTGGAAGGAAAGACTTGCCAAGTCCTTGGGTTCCCCCAAAGCGCTGGAACTGGTGGACGTTTTCATTCTGCGAGCATGTCTTCTCAGCTTGACCTCAGCCTCAGGCACGCTGTGTGCTGAACCACCGACCGTCTTTACTTCATGGGTGGGGTTAAAGGTAGCCAAATGACTAGCAGATTATGACAAAGAGGAGATGGTTGATTTTACAAAGTTAGAGGATTGAGTGATTGTTTTTGAGGATGAGAAAGCTAACCCCGGTGTATTGCAATTAAAACCTTGACTCAGTCTTAGGCATAGGCCAAAAGTTCCTGTTTCTCTAAGTTGTATTTAGTCCAAAGGCAGAATTACAGGTAAGGGAGGCAGAGAATCTTCCGCCTGTTGGTTCACTCCCTAGATGACCACAGTGGGCAGCACTGGGCTGGGCCGAAGCCAGGGGCTTCATTTGGGTCTCCCGTATAGGTGATGAACCCTGTACTTGGAGCGTCTTCTGCCACTTTCCCAGGCACATCAGCGCCAGGCCTGGAACCTGCACACGTGGGATGCAGGTTTGCAGTGGTTTAACTCAGCGTGCCACAGCGCTGGCCCTCCGAGTTCACATTTCACAGTCACATCCGTGGCTGGTGTACAGCACCACAGGTGGATGCCAGTTCATGTCCACCTGCTCCACTTCCTGTGTAGCTGCCTGTTGGGGCCTGGGAGCATCAGGAGAGGCTGACATGTTTGCACCCCTGCCACCCACATGGGAGGCTTTAGCCTGGCCCAGTATTGCTCACTGTGATCAACTAGGGAATGAGCCAGCAGGCGACACATCTCTCCCTGTCTCTGCCTCTCTCAGTCACTCCAGTTTTCAAAAATAAATGCATCATTTTTTTTTTTAATTCAGGCATCTGGATCTGAAACCCAGCCCCCCTAATATCTAGCATGAAAGCACCTTGTTATTTGACACAAGTGATGTGACATGTTTTGAAGCCACAACCCTTCATCGCAAAATCTGAGCACTACTGTTAGTTTTTAAGGCCTGTTGGAGGGGTTTACCACAGTGGAAAGGTTCACTCAGGGAGCATCGCCTTGTCCCCAGCCACCCCCAGAGCACAACCCCCCGTTTTTGTTAGCTCTGGTTCATCTCTAGTTGGAGCTGTCACTGTGGTCTCGTCTCCAGACTTGCCGGGTCCTGTTCCTCCTCCGCACGCCTGCCACAGTGAGATTTCTACAGGGAGGGTGCAGTTCTGCTTTCTCTTTACACTCTCACTTGACGCTGGTGTCCACATACCTTCCTTGCTGCCTTCTGCTTTGTAAGACTTACTTACTATTTTTATTGGAAAGGCAGATCAGATGTTACAGAGAGAAGGAGAGACAAAAAGATCCTCCATCTGCTGGTTTGCTCCCCAAATGGCTGCAGTGGCCAGAGTTGAGCCCATTTGAAGTCAGGAGCCTCTTCCGGGTCTCCCACGCAGGTGCAGTGTCCCAAGGCTTTGGGCCGTCCTCGACTGCCTTCCCAGGCCACAGGCAAGGAGCTGAATGGGGAGTGGAGCAGCCAAGATATGAACCAGCACCCATATGGGATCGCAGCACCTGCCAGTGAGGATTTAGCCATTGCTCTGGGCCCCACGTATCTTCTTTCTAACTTGCCAAAAGGGCATTACCATAGATTTTTGTAACATAGAACCATGCAGCTAAGTTTTGAGCTTTGAGAGAGGAAACATGGTGTCTTTTTTTTTTTTTTTTTTGGATGTGATACATAGTAAATGTGGAAAGAATGTGAGATGGGTAGATAAAAATTCTGACCTCAGAACTCGGTTCTAATACCATCTTTATTAGTAACGTACAAAGTGAGCAAAATTGAATTCTGCTTTTGCCTTTACAAGGAATACCTTAGCAGATAAGGATACAACTGCCAGTCCTAAATATTGACCTCTTTTAAGTCCAGGCTGTTAACATGTCTGATCCAGCTTTCCATCAGTGTGCCTGGGAAGACAGCAGTGCTCAAGTGCTTGGCCCCTCTTGCCCTTGTGGAACACAGGGTAGGGCTCCTGGCTCCTGGCTACTGCATGGCCCAACCCTGGGGGTTGCAGCCATTTGAAAGCTTTAACCAATGGATGGAAGATGTTGACCTCTTTCTCTCTCTACCTTTCAAATAATAAATCTTTAAAAAAAAACTTATTTAAAAGTAATGTCAGGCCCGGCAGCATGGCCTAGCAGCTAAAGTCCTCGCCTTGAACGCACCGGGATCCCATATGGGCGCCGGTTCTAATCCCGGCAGCTCCACTTCCCATCCAGCTCCCTGCTTGTGGCCTGGGAAAGCAGTCGAGGAGGGCTCAAAGCTTTGGGACCCTGCACCCGCATGGGAGACCTGGAAGAGGTTCCTGGTTCCCAGCTTCGGATCGGCGCAGCACCGGCCCGTTGCAGCTCACTTGGGGAGTGAAACATCGGAGGGAAGATCTTCCTCTCTGTCTCTCCTCCTCTGTGTATATCCAGCTTTCCAATAAAAATGAATAAATCTAGGGCCCGGCAGCATGGCCTAGCGGCTAAAGTCCTTGCCTTGAATGCCCTGGGATCCCATATGGGTGCCGGTTCTAATCCCGGCAGCTCCACTTCCCATCCAGCTCCCTGCTTGTGGCCTGGGAAAGCAGTCGAGGACAGCCCAAAGCTTTGGGACTCTGCACCCGCGTGGGAGACCCGGAAGAGGTTCCTGGTTCCCGGCTTTGGATCGGCACGTACCGGCCCATTGCGGCTCACTTGGGGAGTGAAACATTGGACGGAAGATCTTCCTCTCTGTCTCTCCTCCTCTCTGTATATCCGGCTTTCCAATAAAAATAAATCTTTAAAAAAAAAAAAGTAATGTTAGGGCCCAGTGCGATTGCCTAATGGCCAAATCCTCACCTTGCAAGCACTGGGATCCCATATAGGTGTCAATTCATATCCCAGCTGCTCCACTTCCCATCCAGCTCCCTGCTGGTGGTCTGGGAAAGCAGTCAAGGATGGCCCAAAAACTTGGGACCCTGCACCCACATGGGAGACCTGGAAGAAGCTCCTGGAGTTTGATTGGCTTAGATCCAGTCATTGCAGCCATTTGGGAAGTGAACCAGCAGATGGGATATTTTTCTGTCTGTATATCTGGTTGAATTTCTAGAATTTTTGCAAGCAGTCGTACTATGTTAACATGTTGGTTTATTTTATTTGGTTCATTTTTCACTTTTACCAGAAAGCCAGCAATCTTCCATCTGCTGGTTCACTTCCCAGCTGCCCACAGCAGCCAAGGTCATCAGGCCGGGGAACCCAGAGCCCAGTGTAACTCTTCCAAGTGCTGTACTGACACCTGCTGCTTCCCATTATGCACCTCGGCAGGAAGTGGTTACAGGTGGAGATAACTCACATCAGGCACTCCACTGTGAGATGTGTGTGTCCCAAATGGCATCTTTACCATTGAGCCAAATGTTCATACTGTCAGCTTGTGTGTGTGTGTGTGTTTAAGGTTTATTCATTTTTGTTGGAAAGACAGCTTAACAGAGGAGCTGGTTTGCTCTCCACTGTAGAGTGGCTGGAGTTGATCCCATCCGAAGCCAGGAGCTATTTCTGGGTCTCCCACATGGGTGCAGGATCCTAAGGCTTTGGGCAGTCTTCGACTGCTTTCCCAGGCCATAAGCAGGGAGCTGGATGGGAAGTGGAGCAGCCAGAACACAAACTGGCACTCATATGAGAACCTGGTGCTTGCAAGGTCAGGATCAGCCAACTGAGCCATCTCACGGGGGCCAAGCTTAGGTTTTTAAATAAGTTGTATTTGGAACTCAACTCCTTTATACGTAACTGCTATTTGGGAAATGCTTTTCTGAAAGTCCTGTTCAGTATCACATGGTTTCCAAACCAGCCTCCATGGGTATTTAGGACAGACATTGGGCTTTGGGTTAGGGTTTCTTTGGTTTGGTTTTGGCTTTGAGTGGGGTGGACATCTGGCATCGTGGTTAGGATGTCGCTTAGATTAGGATATGCATCCTGATGGTCTCCAGCTCACTGGAGTTTGGGGAGTGTTCTGTGAGCAGGTCCTGATGGTCTCCAGCACACTGGAGTTTTACTTTTCATGTGTAGCAGCACGTCTGTCTGCCCCGAGTGCCCTCCGTCACAGCAAAGAGTAATTCTGGGGTTGTCACCACAGAAGATGGTGACATCACCTGGGAGCTGAAATTTCTTGGTTCATTAAGATTTAACTTGATAAAACAAAATTTGCCAATATTTTGCCTTCCCTCCAAGTTCTTAATTGAGGGCCTGCACGGGGCTGATTCCGCCTGCAGCACTGGCAGTTCCTCTTGGTACCGGTTCTCGTCCCAGCTGCTCCAGTTCTGCACTGGCTCCCTGCTAATGTGCCTGAGAAAGCACCAGAAGATGGTCCAGGTGCTTGGGTCATCGCACCCATGTGGGACACATGCTAGGTTTTGGCAGAACCAAGACCTGGCTGGCAAGGCCATTGGAGAGTGAACCAGCAGAGGGAGGCTCTCTCCCCCTCCTCTTCCTTTCCCCCCTCTCTCTTCTTTTCCCACTCCCTCTCTCTCTCTGCAACTCTTTCAAGTAAAACAAATTGTTCTTTAAAAGAAAAATAGAAATTCTCGCAATTGGTACACTTGTTTTGTACTCGTACTTTTCTTAATTATTTTATATATTAATTAGCACATACAGTCTGAAAAAATCCCTTTTCCTTTGTGAAAATCACTTTCTTTTGATTCTTCCACTCTGATGGAGAAATGACTTTCCCCTTTGAGTGAGTGAGTGGAGTTTCTGGTCCGAGTAGTGTAGCTTTTATTTCATCCCTGTGTAGTTTAGCTCAACACAGTTTCACTTGTTTGACCACTCTGTAGCAACAGAGGACAATTGGGATTTTTTTCAATTGATTATTTGAGAGGTAGAAACATACAGAGACAGAGCTTCCATGCACCGGTTGGATCCCCATATGTGTTCAGTGCCGAGGCCTAGACCAGACCAAAGCAGGAGCCAGGATCAGTCAGTCCCGGTCTCCAACCACCTCCTCAGGAACCCACTCCCTCCCGAGGACACGTTAGCAGGAGAGTGGACTTGGGAGCGCAGCCAGGGCTCAAACCCAAGCCCTCCCTGCAGGATGCCAACAGCCTGACTAGTGTGCTGGCTGCTAGGCCAGATGCCCAGCCCGGCCCACTCGGGTGCGACCGTGCACATGTTCTGCACACACCTGCCAAGTGCCTGGGCTCCCCTCGGAGGCACACGCGGGCACTGCCCATGGGAGGGGAGCCCGGGAAGCACAGTAGAGGTGTGGGGAGGCAGGACAGAGGCCAGCAGGGTGATTGGTGAGCTGGGGTAAGCAGCCGAGGAGCTCTGGGAGACTGCAGAACCCGTCGCAGCAGAGCTGTGGCCTTTTCCTGCCGGCTCTGCCCCATGTGGGTGGCTGCTCCCAGGGCAGCACATTGGCCCCAGACTGCGTGTCGGTGCTCCTGGAGCCCGCAGGCACAGAGGGCTCAGGACCTGCCTGCGTGGGGCTGTGGGCACCAGGGAGCTTTGGGCAGCTGTGCACGCAGGTTCAGAGGTCAGGCCGTCTTCACGCTTCCTTCCAGTGGCCGCTCCAGCTCATCCCTTCACGCACATGCCTTCCATTGTGGCTCAGCTTGGCTTTCTGTCTGCTCCACGTCACAACATTTCGAGTTCTTGGCCCTTGTCCGTGCTGTTTCTAATCCCATCCTCCTCCCCACTCATCAACTTGGTAATCCCATGGTTGCAATGTGGCTTGCCCTACCAAACCTTACCCAGCTGCCCTGCAGGTTAAGTGCCATTTTGTATCTGTAATTCTTGTCCCCAGAACTGTGAGGGCGCTTACCTCCTCCACTTGTGTCGATGGTGTCCCCAGAATTGTCGGGGCGCTTACCTCCTCCGCTTATGTCGATGGTGTCCCCAGGATTGTCGGGGTGCTTACCTCCTCCGCTTATGTCGATGGTGTCCCCGGAATTGTCGGGCTGCTTACCTCTGCTGTACTGATGGTGTCCCTGCCTCTTCCCACTAGTGAAGGCCCCCAGGACAGGCGTCTCCGTCCGCTACCCACCGTGCAGTGTAGACTTTGAAAGTGTTGGCTGTGGAAGTAGGCAAACACAGATTCAGATCTCAGATCAGGCAAGTTACTGACTCATGTCGAAAAGGGAATTCCATTGTGGAGCTGTAGGGAAGAATTAAAAATGATGTTGTGTGCATTTGGTACAGTCCTTGGCCACGCTGGGCTTTTTACTAAATGTTAGTAGATCAGATGCACCCTAATCCAGCAAGTAACAGCCCAGATTAATTCGAATGGGAACACAGGAACACAGCAGGGTTTCAGCCGGCGCAGGAGACCAGATGGCTTGGAACATTGGAAGTTCCTATTTGGAAAATGGGATTGAGAGGCAGCACTGAGTCATCAGAACTCAAACTGTAGCTCTTTATTTTTATTTATTTATTTTTTTAAGTATAAGATTGGGTCCCCTTCTATGTGATGGTTATTTAGACTTGGAAAATGTGAAGTGGAGGGTCTGATGCAGTAGCCTGGTGGCTAAAGTCCTTGCCTTGCATGCACCAGGATCCCATCTGGGCACTGGTTCATAGTTCATATCCCGGCTGCTCCACTTCCCTTCCAAATTCCTGCTTGTGGCCTGGGAAAGCAGTAGAGGAAGGCCCAAAGCCTTGGGACCCTGCAGCCACGTAGGAGACTTGGAGGAAGCTCCTGGCTCCTGACTTCAGATCAGTTCAGCTCCAGTGAACCAGCGGATAGAAGATCTTTCTCTCTGTCTCTCCTTCTCTCTGTAAATCTGACTTTCCAATTAAAAAATAAAATAAATCCTTATTTCTAAAATATGTGAAATGGATATAGTGGTAAAGGTTAGATGAAGTAGCATTAGTTTTCCTGGGAGAACGTCAGAAGTTTAAAGTGTTTCACTAAATGAAAGTACAAGTTCTATTTTCTTTCTTTTTCTCTTTAAGATTTCTTTATTTTTATTGGAAAGTCAGATATACAAAGAGAAGGAGAGACAGAGAGGAAGATCTGCCGTCTGATGGTTCACTCCCCAAGTGGCCAGTAGCTCCTCCGGGTCTCCCACGCAGGTGCAGGGTCCCAAGGCTTTGGGCCGTCCTCGACTGCTTTCCCAGGCCACAAGCAGGGAGCTGGATGGGAAGTGGAGCTGCCGGGATTAGAACTGGTGCCCATGTGGCATCCCAGCATGTGCAAGGTGAGGACTTAGGCAGTAGGCTACTGGGCCAGGCCCCAAGTTCTATTTTCATGTCAGAATTAAAGGCGGTGGACTACCAAATGAAGGGTGGTTACTGACTAAAGAATCTTCTTAAAAGAGAAACTGATTGAAAAAAAAATATATGAAGGAGTTGTCTGGAGAGAATGGGAACCCTTCATTTTGGTGTCTTTCGGAATATAAGCAGTCCCCAGCAGAAGGGGCATGGAGACAGGCCTACTGTAAGACAGAGGAGTTTTTTGGTTTGGTTTTGTTTTGTTTAAGAAAGAAAAAAAGCAAGCAGAGTCCCTCAGGCACCAGGCAGAACCCAGCTTCTCAGCATAGCCACAAAAGGCATGAAGCCTTAATGGATTGTTTTTTCCCCCTTATGTAGGTGATAAAGCTCTTGCAATCAAAATACCATTATGAAGAAGAGGCTGAGGTCATCTGTGACAAAGTTCAAGTTAAGCTCAGCAAGGAGTGCTTTCACCCTTACAACACATGCATCACGGAGCTGAGGACTTCTCACTGGGAGGAAGCCATCCGGGAGACCAGAGGGGGCGCTGGCGACAGGAAACTGGCCGAGGAGTGTTACTTCCTGTGGAAGTCCGCCCGTTTGCAGCACATGACGCTGGCAGAGGACGTCAAGGCCATGCTCACTGAACTTCGGAAGGAAGTGCGCCTGCTCCTGCTCACCAACGGGGACCGGCAGACGCAGAGGGAGAAGATCGAGGCCTGCGCCTGTGCGTCCTACTTCGATGCCATCGTGATCGGCGGGGAGTACCCGGAGGAGAAGCCGGCGCCCTCCATATTCTACCACTGCTGCGACCTGCTGGGAGTGCAGCCTGGAGACTGTGTGATGGTCGGTGACACGCTAGAAACGGACATCCAAGGAGGCCTCAACGCGGGACTGAAAGCGACCGTGTGGGTCAACAGGAGCGGCGGCGTGCCGCTCAAGTCCGCGCCGGTCCCGCATTACGTGGTTTCCTCCGTGCTGGAGCTGCCCGCTCTGCTACCAAGCATAGACCGTAAAGGCAGCAGGTCAGCCTGAAGCACGGGCAGGGCCACGACGGTGGGGCCCTGGGCTGCATCCAGCACGCGCCAGGGCGCTCTGGCTCCTGGGGTCCAGTCCTAGCCGTGGGCTGCTCTACAGTGTAACGGCCATCGCCGAGTGGCCTCGGACAGCCAGCCGCTCGCCGGCGTGCATCTGCATTAAGGAAAGTCGTTTTTGGTAGAATAGCTCAGGAAACTTGAGGACATACATGATTTGTTAGTCTGTGAGTTAAGATTTTGTTTTGAAAAATTCATTTATTAATCTTTTAGTATCTTGACTCTGATGCTAAGCAGAGTAACTTACATATGAATGCATAGGTGTAGATTTTTTTATGGCTTAAAATGACCATTTAGAATAGATCTCATGTAAGTAGAGAAGCATCAGAGCAATTGGATCTAGCTGATACGCGATAAATATTAAGTCATCCGGGCGTTTTATGGTGAAATTGTTTGGCATATTTCACTTCTTATCATGTAAGTCATGTGTTTGCCTACTTGGGACGCGCACCTTGTTTCCTGTTATGGAGCTAGTCTCTGCGTGACCTCTGACGGCGCCGGGGTCAGTGTTTGGACGCTATGTACATGACTGATGCATTCCCCAAGGGAAAAAGTGTCACAATCACCTTCTGGTTCTGCTTCTCTACAACTTCACAACTCCTGGCGTGAGCTCACGGCTTCCGTTTAGCCATCACAGTTTGTGGAAATATGTTTGTTTACCTCTCTCCGCAGGCGCACGGTGGGGTCTAGGAGACTGAGCTGCTTTGCCATGGTACCAGACATCACGTGTCCTACGCAGACGCAGATCTGAAAGAGGAGAGGGACCCCCCCCCCCCCCCGCGACCTCACCAGGCAGCTCCAGGTCTTCCATACCCCATTGTGATGCCAACAGAAGGTGCGGCTTTGCTGGGAGCTGTTTCCAGAGTGCCATTCTAATACTGAAATGACTCTCCTCAGAGTCCTCTTCTGCCTTAACTCTTTCGTGAGTATGTCACTTCACAAATGTCTACAGCCAATTCAGGGTTCACCTCCAGCGTATCTAAAAGCTCTGGGAGCTGGCACCGTGGCGTAGTAGGCGAAGCCTCGGCCTGTGGTGCTGGCATCTCATTTGGCCTCCAGTTCATGTTCGGCTGCTCTGCTTCCAGCCCAGTTTCTTGGTTCAAGGCACCATGGGAGACCCAGAAGAAGCTCCTAGCTGCTGCCTTTGGCCCACCCGCAGCTGTTGCAGCCATGTGGGGAGTGAACCAGCCAGGTGAAGATCTCTCTGTAACTCTGCCTTTCAAATAAAAATAAGTCTTTTAAGAAGTAGAGGCTCTGCAAATGTGACCCAGGCTGTTTGTTGATAGGATCTCATGACTGCACTCCCCAGACTTGGAGCAAAGTGGTTATTTATGTAGGAAGCATGAGTTGGGTTGGCTGTTTTGTTTTGATGGGTTTAAAAAGACTTCAGAAAGTGTTGGAACTTGTTGAACTGTAGCTCTAAGAGTATACCCACCTTGTACCTACTTGGACAGTTTTCTGGCTACCTCCAAGAAGAGAATACTCTTTTTTTTTTTTTAAGATTGATTTATTTCTATATGAAGGGCAGAGTTACAAGAAGGAAAGACGGAGAGCTCTTCCACCTGCTGCCGCTAGACTCTGACACCAGGAGCCAGGAGCTCCTTCCCGGTCTCCATCTGGATGCAGAGGCCTAAGCACTTGGTACACCTATGCTAGTTTCTCAGGCCTTAAACAGGGAGCTGGATCAGAAGTAGAGCAGCCAGGACGCAAACATGTGCCCAAAGGGGATGCCAGCGCTGCCGCCCATGGCTTAACCCACTGCAGCACAGCACCAGTCCCTAATTCTCTTCTTGATACAAATGTTCTTTTGTGTTTATTTCCTAAGTTTTGAAAATCTGGTTGTGTCTTTACGTGTGGAGGGCTGTTGCCGTGAAGCTGGACATCTGTGAACAGGGTATGTTTGTAGCTCCAGCTCTGCTGGCATATGACTTTGATTTTATCTCAACAATTTCAGAATTGTTCAGTTGGAGAATCGGGCAAAGAGTGATGAACATGCCTTCTCTGGTGGAGTGGTATGTGATGCTGAGGGCTTGTCCTTTTAGCTTCAGGGTAGGGACAGGCGGCACCGGGCTTGTTACGCTGTCAGCATCGTGGGGCCAGTCTGCGCAGCACAGCTCCCAGGGCGTTCACTGAGGGGTCTCTGCAGCAATGATTATGGGGAGACTAGGGAGTATCTGACTTCCCTGTCTTCACGTGTGTATTCTGTATGGTACGGTAATACAATCCTACATTCCATGTGCACTTTCCTGCAGGAAGAGCTTTGTGGTTTTCTACCTTCTGAGTGGATTGTGAATGAAGATATTTTAAATTACTGAGACAGACCAATGATTTTATTATTTTTGCTTTTGAAAAATATCCCTTAAAATTAAAAAATTCTGTAACAGCACTGCTTTGCCATTTATGTTTTTTCCTAATTCCCTCACAGTGGCTGGTGCAGGGCCAGCGGCTCTTAGTGTCCGGGAGCTCAGGCGGGCACGGGGGACGCTGCAAGGAAGGCTGGTGGGATGGGTGTGTTGGGGTTCTAGGTGTCTAAGACCTCAGACGGGCACGGGGGACGCTGCAAGGAAGGCTGGTGGGATGGGTGTGTTGGGGTTCTTGGTGTCCTTGGTGACCTCAGGCAGGCACGGAGGAGCTGCATGGAGGGCTGGTGGGGATGAGTGTGTTGGGGTTATTGGTGTCTAAGACCACAGGCGGCACGGGGGACGCTGCAAGGAACGCTGGTGGGATGGGTGTGTTGGGGTTCTAGGTGTCCTTGGTGACCACAGGTGGGTACGGGGGATGGGAATGTTGAGGTTCTTTTCGGGTTCTTGGTGTTCGGGACCTCAGGCAGGCATGGAGGACGCTGCATGGAGGGCTGGTGGGGATGAGTGTGTTGAGGTTCTTGGAGTCTGGAACCTCAGGCATGGGGGGCGCGTGGAAGGCTGGTGGGGTGGGTATATCGGGGTTCCACATAGCCAGCGAGCTCGGTGCTTGAGGAGAGCACAGCATTAGGCTCACAGGAGGGCGTGGTTCACTGCCTTCAGACTTCTTCACAGCCCATGAAAAGAAACACTTTCCAGCATAACCCCTTAAACGTTTATTTATAGAACGTTAATGCATGTGTATTAAATATGGTTTACACAAGCCTACCAAGCTCTCCGTCTGATGCACGAATATTTTTTCATTCTTTTCTATGTAATGAAGGAATGAATATGTTTCTGTGTGGACCGGCACGCCTGCAGCGCTGGAGTCAGATCGAGGGAGAAGTGGCAGAAAGTCCACTCATGTCTCGCGGGGACCCACAGGCTGCACAGGGCCCTGTTCTTAGCTGGCCCCTGCGTGCGTCTGCATCCTGACGTGCTGTGACTTAGGTGTCCTGGAATTCAGGGAGGCTGTGTGTGCATCACAGCTTTAGCAAGCAGCGTTCCCGAGGAGCAGTGACGCGTGTGTGGAAGCCAGTCTGTGTTAGAGACACCTTGGTGCTCTTCTCTGCCAAACACCAAACCCTTCCGGATGCCCCTGAGAAGGGTGCTGCTTCCGTCTGGGGAGGGCAGCACAGCTGTGGGGCCCAGGCCCTGCTCTGCCTCTCGGTGCCTCTAAGCTTGAGGTTCCTGCTCTGCGTCTCAACTGTTGCTTTTATTTCCTTTTTGTGGTTGTCCGTCACCGATGGGTTCACTGTGAGACTTTGATGCTCGGAGTGTCTGAAAGTATCATTGATAATGCATATGTGGGGATCATTTTTATTTGGAGTTTTGAGTCTTCCAGAACGATTCATATGAAGAACCTTCATAGAGTTCATAGGAAATGAGTCTTGGGGGGCCCGGCACAGTAGCCTAGTGGCTAAAGTCCTCATCTTGCATGCGCTGGGATTCCATATGGGCACCGGTTCATATCCCAGCTGCTCCACTTCCCTTTCAGTTCCCTACTTGTGGTCTGGGAGCGCAGTCAAAGGACAGCCCAAAGCCTTGGGACTCTGCACTTGTGTGGGAGACCAGGAAGAAGCTCCTGGCTCCTGGCTTTGGATTGGCGCAGCTCCAGTGGTTGCAGCCACTTGGGGAGTGAACCATCAGACGGAAGATCTTTCTCTGTCTAATCTGACCTTCCAGTAAAATTTTTTTTTAAATGTGGGCCTGACCCGGTAGCCTAACAACTAAAGTCTTCTCCTTACAGCAGCCAGGATCCCATATGGGCACCAGTTTGTGTCCTGGCAGCTCCATTTCCCATCCAGCTCCCTGCTTGTGGCCTGAGAAAGCAGGCAAGGACAGCTCAAAACCTTGGGACTCTGCACCTGCGTGGAAGACCTGATAGAGGCTCCTGGCTCCTGACTTCAGATCGGCTCAGCTCTAGCCATTGCAGCCACTTGGGGAGTGAATCAGTGGATAGAAGATCTTCCTCTCTGTCTCTCCTCTGTATCTGACTTTCCAATAAAGATAATTAAAATCTTTTTTTTAAAAAAAAGTATTAGGAAAAGCTGCATGGATTTCATCCTTTTTCTTTAACACCGAAATAAACTGACCTTTGAATTCCATTTTCCCACAAGCTGTTTATGCCTGCCTTGTTACTCTCAGAACTTTGTTTTCCCTCCAGGGATCCACAGTCAGTTACCGTGAGGAGTGCAGCTTTGTCCTGTCTGCTTGGCACTCGCAACGCTGTGCAAACCTGAGTTCTCCAAGCTCTGGACCAGCTCTCACACTTACAGGAGAAGGGACAGGGACCCCAGCCTAAGACGGGAGAGCCAGCAGGCCAGGGCAGCTCTCCCCAAAGGCCCTGCCCTTGCTGAATCCTGGGAGTCGTGTGCTCGGCGCTCGACTTTGGCCTTTGGTTTTCATCTCCACGACAGCAGAAACATGACTTTACTGTTCTTCCCTGCACTTAAGATGATCTTATCAGACACTCGACACAACATGGATTGAAGAACTGTGACGTGCTGTGAAAGTTATTGCAAGTTACAATCTTCCCAAGAAAGAACAATTCATCAACTAGTTGGTATGTATTAAAATTTTACTTTTTCGGGCCCAGCAGCGTGGCCTAGCAGCTAAAGTCCTCGCCTTGAACCGGCGCCGGGATCCCATATAAGCGCCGGTTCTAATCCCGGCAGCTCCACTTCCCATCCAGCTCCCTGCTTGTGGCCTGGGAAAGCAGCTGAGGACGGCCCAAAGCCTTGGGACCCTGCAGCCACGTGCGAGCCAGGAGGAGGTTCCTGGCTCCTGGCTCCAGATCAGCACAGCACCGGTCGTTGCAGTCACTTGGGGAGTAAATCATCGGACGGAAGATCTTCCTAACTGTCTCTCCTCCTCTATATATATCTAACTTTGCAATAAAAATAAAATATTTTTTAAAACTTACTTTTTCTCCCTCAGACATGATAAGTTAATGATGCTACTTCACTTCCCGTAATAGGCCTGTGTCCAGGTCCCTGTGCCATCTTGCTCATGTGGAGTTCAAAGTTGATTGCAAATTCTCATTTATTTGGCAGGTCTGTATAATGAGGGGACCCTTCTGGAGTGCATTTACAAAAAGCAGCAGTGAGTGTCATGATGGAAATATTCTTTTTTTTTTTTTTTTTATTACAAAGTCAGATATACAGAGAGGAGGAGAGACAGAGAGCAAGACCTTCCGTCCGATGATTCACTCCCCAAGTGGCCACAACCACCTGGCTGAGCCAGGGCCTCCCGCTGGAGCCGTCTTCCTGTTGCTTTTCCTAGCCGTTAGCAGGGAACTGCATTGCAAGTGCAGCAGCTGGGCACAAGCCAGCACCCACACGGGATGCTGCTTCCATCACTTCATTGTTTCTGAAAAGTCGAAAAGGTGAATGACGCTTTTCCCTCCGAGTGTAATCTAGTCACACATACTCAGTATACTGAATGGAGAGTGGGCATTTCTCCTGGCAGTGCAGGCACCACTCGGGAATCCTGCATCCCACATCAGAGCCCCTGGGTCTCAGTCCTGACTCCATTCCCAGTTCCAGGTTTCTGCTGCTGAGGCCCTGGACATCAGCAGCTGGTGGCTCACGTCGCTGGCTGTGTGACACCCACATGGGAGACCTAGATGGATTCGCAGACTCCTGGCCAGCCTCTGCCGCTGTGGGCATTTACCTGCCCTAAGATAGACTCCTAGCTAATTGCTTGGTGTCTGTCACTGTTATTACACTCCCTGAGCTTCTCATGATTAGGAATGTCAATTTAATCCTACTTTGCCCAACTCCAAGCTTGAAATCTGTGCTTGGAATTGTAAGAGAGTCGATAAAATCATACACTTTGAGAAGCAAAGGTAAGACTCTGAGTGTCCAGGAGGAGTATTTAAAATAAGATACTTGGTGCCAATCCCCGAAACAGCTGTTTTTACATTTCCCTTCTCAGAATGAGCAGGCTTTGTGTGGATAGGTGTCAGAAATGACCATAGGAACAGCGGCAGCAGCCTTAGGCACAAAAGTTATTGTGCTGATTGGACGTGCCCATCCCCTGTCAGTGTGCTTGCTCCATTCTGAGGTCCAGCTCCCCCGTGTGCCCTCCAAGGGCAACAGGCAATGACTCAGGTCCTGGGGGCTGCGCCCAGATGGCTCGGGTCCTGGGGGCTGCGCCCGGCAACGAGCAGTGGCTGAGGTCCCGGGGGCTGTGCCCAGCAGTGGGCAGTGGCTGAGGTCCTGGGGGCTGCACCCAGATGGCTCGGGTCCTGAGGGCTGCGCCCGGCAACGAGCAGTAGCTGAGGTCCCGGGGGCTGCGCCTGGCAACGGGCAGTGGCTGAGGTCCCGGGGGCTGCGCCCTGCAGTGGGCAGTGGCTCGGGTCCTGGGGGCTGCACCCGGCAGCGGACAGTGGCTCAGGTCCTGGGGGCTGCACCCGGCAGCGGACAGTGGCTCGGGTCCTGGGGGCTGCGCCCAGCATGACAGACTTGGGTTAGGTTCCATGCTCCTACCTATACCCTGGCTTGGCCCTGCATATAAAGCAGGTGTTGGAAGCGCCGACCAGCAAATGGAAGAGCTCTCTGTTACTTTGCTTGTCAAATAAATTTGCAAAATAAGATGGCATGGTCTTAAAAAAGGACACTGGAGATTACCTAGGCAGGGTGCCCCCACTGGAGGCTGAACTGCCAGGCCGCAATGCTCGCACCAGAAACATAAAATAGCCAACCCCATGCCAGCTCATCAGGGGAGTCCAGATGATGTCAGATGTAACATGCCGAGCAGCCTGGGAAACCTGCCAGTTCCTCTCCTCCCCTCTGAAAAGGGAAAATGGAAGCAAAAACACAAAGGACCAGGCCTCAAAGAAAGCACTGTGGCTCAAGGAACGAACAGAAATTCCCCGTATGTGCTTTATGTCCGTGACGTTTAAAAAAATAGGATGCTGTTTCCCAAATGGACGTTCAAAAGGACGAAACAACAGCAGACCAGGAAAAGAGGAAGTAAACCAAAGACCGCTGCCAAAGTCATCAATACGTTAACAAATATTTCTTAAAATTTTATTTATTACATACTTAAAAGGCAGAGTTCTAGGGACAGCATCTTCCATCCACTGGTTCACACCCACCCACTGCAGTGGTCCAGTGACTAGGAGTGGACCACGTGGAAACCAGAGGGTCTTTCTGGGTCCCCCTGCCTCTGGACCATCTTCGGCTTTCTGGAATGTGTTAAGCAGGGAGCTGCAAGGGCAATGGCCCAGCTGGGACTCCACCTATGGCCCATATGGGATGCGGGTGTCCTGGGCAGCCGCTTCAGGCTGTGCCACACAGCACAGACCCCTAAGAACAAATCTTGCATAAAATGTAAACAGGCAAAATTCATAGCCAGGGAATATGACAAGGAGATTACTGAGGCTGGAGAGGCCAGCTTGGTGTCAGAATGCCAATGACAGTCTACACAGGAGCCTGGAACTAAAGAGGGGGAAATGACTTTAGTGAAAAAACTTGTGAAACAATGGGAACCAGAGCTGAGCAAGTCAGAGCATGCTGACCAAGGTTCAGAGAGCAGCATGGAATGTTCCAGAAGACCCCATCACTCACAAAGAGCTCTGTCTAGATCCCCGAGAAGGAAACAGTCAAGAAAGAAGAAAAGATGCAGAGAATAAAAAGTGCAGCCTCAGGGGAGCCCAGCGGAGGTGCTCACAGGATAAGGAAAGCAGAGGGCAGGCCTGAGGGGCTGCTGGCTCTCCCTCCGGGCCACTTCCCCTGAGGTGTGGGAGTGAGCGCAGCCTGTGAGGTCATCGAGGCCACAGTGCGGGCCTCAAGATGGTGGGCTGGCAGGAGCAGATGAACCCTGACCACCTCAGCTGGGGGCCAGGGACTCTCCAGGTCTCGGCTCAGGGGCCAGCCACGCACAGCGCAGGATCCCGGCATGTTACTTAACCTCCTGAGCTGCATCTCCCTTGTGAGCTGGGGTTGTCAGAAGGGTCATTCACAGAAGGGGGAACCGCTGTCCCTCGGGAGTCACCGTGGACTCCTCTCCCTGTGTCTAACCCATCATCCGCCTCCAATCGGGAAGTGCATCCTGCCCGCTCCTCTTACGGCCTACAGATCCCTACTCTGCCCAGCTGGCCTCTGCAACCCCAAATCCCCCACCGTCCAGCCAAGCCGTCCAGCTGTCACTCCCCGAGGCTTACACCTCTCCTTCCCGGCCTCAGTCCCTTAGAGACCTGGGTGGAAGGCAGGTCGGTCCGCAGCAGGGCAGATCTCAGACCGCTCGGAGCTGGCTCCAGCCGCACACCTAGCACCCTCCCCCTGCCGCAGGCTCACTGGTCTGTCTCCTTCCCTCCTCGCGTCACAGGCCGTCCAGATTGGGATCCCCGGCCGGACCTGGAGGACCTGGGCCGGCCAGTCCCGGCCTCGCTCCCCGCCCACCCCGGGCCGGCCCCGCCTCTCCCTCGGGGCCGACGCCGCCGGGGCGAGGGGAGGCGCCTGGAGAGCGCGCCGAGGCGCGCGGCGAGTCGGGCGGCCAGACACAAAAGAGGCCCGCGCGCCGTCGGAGAAGAGACGCAGCTGCCCCCAGGTGAGCCGAGACTGTGGCCTGCGCGCCGCGGAGTTGTTCCGCCGCACGCTTTTGCGTCCCCGGGCCGCCTCGGGAGCGGGCGCGGAGTGGGCCAACCGGGTACGGTGCGGAGGAGCGCGGGCTCGGACGCCCTCCCAGGGGAGGCGGCGGCCGCAGAGCCCCCCCGCGCCGGCCCGCTGCTTGGCTGGGTGGCCTGAGGGGTTTGCCCCACTGCACGGGTTGGCCTCTGGCCTCGAACTCTCTCCGCAGAAGTGCCCTCGCGTGGTGCGTTCCCGCAGCAACGGCACGCTGGAGCCGCAGGCTTGCGGACTGCGCTTGCACGCAAGTCACTTGGCGGGAGCCTGATGGGCTGCCTTCCTTGGGACCCTGGAGGTCTCTGGGCCCTGCCTTGGTGATGTCGTGGGGGTTGAGTTAGGCTGAGGCCGTGGCTGGCCGCGGGGGTCATGACTGCTGCAAGCTTCCTCTCAGGGGCCTTGGCTGTGGTGGCCAGGCTTCCACACGGGGGACAGCAAGATGTGCACCTGGGTGGCAGCCTGGCAGGTGCGGGTGTGGGGGAGCATCTGAAAGGCTTCCTGATCCCGCAGCAGGTCATGGGCAGGGGAGGGTGGGCCTTGTGGGTTGATGTAGGGTCAGGGGCAACAGGAATGAGAAGGTAAACGTGTTTGGGGGTTTTATTTCAGAAGGAGAAATGAGCAAGGCCTCTCTGAGAACCTGAACTTGAGACAAGTTTACGCCCAGTGTCCTCACGTTGTCCTGACCCGTCTGCTGAGACCCAGAGCTGCGGGAGCGTAGTCGGCTGGCAGTATACTTTGGTCCCTTAGTGTTAGCCTGCGCTTTGCTCTGCTTCCTGTGTACAAGTGTTCGAATCACTCGTCCCCCTTAGATGCTGGCTAGTGGACTTTTTTTCTTTTTAAGATTAATTTACTTGTATCTGAAAGGCAGAGTTACAGAGAGAGAAGAGACAGGGAGATCTCCCATCTGCTGGTTCACTTCCCAAAAGGCCGCAATAGCTGAAACTGGGTCAACCCGAAACCAGGAGCCAGGAATTCCTTTGGGTCTCCCACGTGGAAACAGGGGCCCTAGCACTGGGACCGTTCTCCACTGCTTTCCCAGACTATTGGCAAGGGAGCCAGATGAGGTGGAATAGTGGGGACTAGAACCAGCACCCATATGGGATGCCCGAGCCCTGAATGGAGGCTTAGTTTGCTATGCCACGTCCCAGTGGATGGTTAATTTCAAAGATGGCATCCTCTGAACACAGTCTTCTAGACAACGCTTGCAGACACAGGGACAGTGTGCTGGAAGCCTGGGAGGTGCCGGCAGGGCCGTGGCCAGGCTCGCTGGTGGAGGGAGGCCCTCCTCAGGGGGGCTGCATTGCTGTCTCATGCCTCAGTTTTTCCATAAGCAGTCGAGTGTGTGAGACAGGGCTGTAGGTTTGGGCTTGGCACTCCTCGGCTTTAGGTACAAATCAGGAATTCCGGCTCGGGGCCAGAGGTTTGCTTCATCCCATGCAGGAGGCCCCACCCTGAGCTGTTGGTGGGGTGGCTTGCAGTGGGAGGCTTTCCTACTGCCACAATTGGGGTAACCTCGAGCCCCCTGCCTTGGGGCGGCCATCATTTGTGTGCTGCCAGGGCTTCCATGGGGCAGAGGAGCCCTTTGGTGGGAGTTGGGGGTTTTCTCTCTGGGAGTGCCCCTTGGGGGGGTCGTTCCTGGTGGCTCCTGCAGACTGGAGGATGGGAGGCCTCCTGGAGAGGAAGTCTTGTTGGCTCCTCTCTGAGCCCTGGGCAGTGCAGGCCTGGAGCATTGGCTGTTGCTTTGTAGCAATTTTATCTTTCCCAATGTGATACATCCTCTTGGAACCCAGTTGCCTTATTTTCATCTGCTGTGTTGACTTTTGGTGACTTGCAGTTTCTCATTTAGGTCACTGTTTATTGTTATTGTTAAAGATACAAGAAATGATTCTTCAAAGTCTCTAGTTTTTTTTTAAGACTTATTTATTTTTTATTGGAAAGGTGGATATACAGAGAGGAGGAGAGACAGAGAGGAAGATCTTCCGTCCAATGGTTCACTCCCCAGGTTACCACATGGCTGGACCTGAGCCAATCTGAAGCCAGGAGCCAGGCGCCTCTTCTGGGTCTCCCACGCGGGTGCAGGACCCCAAAGCTTTGGGTCATCCTTGACTGCTTTCCCAGGCCACAAGCAGGAAGCTGGATGGGAAGCAGGGCTGCCAGGATTAAAACCGGTATCCATATGGGATCCCAGGTGTGCAAGGCGAGGACTTTAACCACTACGCTATCGCACTGGGCCCAGTCTCTAGGGTTTTAAGGCCTTAGGAGTGAATTTCGCACTCCCAGATGGGCGTCAGTTGGGGTGTTGGAGCTACCAGTGCTGGAACCCAGCTCAGTCTGACTCACACAGAGGCCACAATACAAAGTGCAGGGCCTTGGGAAGGCCTGCTTTGTCCCAGAGCCAGCCATTTTTTTAAAGATTTATTTATTTTTACTACAAAGTCAGATATACAGAGAGGAGGAGAGACAGAGAGGAAGTTCTTCCGTCCGATGGTTCACTCCCCAGGTGACCACAATGGCTGGACCTGAGCCAATCCGAAGCTGGGAACCAGGAACCTCTTCCGGGTCTTCCACACAGGTGCAGTGTCCCAAAGCTTTGGGCCGTCCTCGACTGCTTTCCCAGGTCACAAGTGGAGCTGCTGGGATTAGAACCGGCGCCTATATGGGATCCCGGGGCGTTCAAGGCAAGGACTTTAGCCGCTAGGCCACAGCACCGGGCCCCAGAGCCAGCCATTTAACACAAGTCGCCTTTCCATGTCACACTGGCTGTCATGCTGCCTCATGTCTGGCTCTGAGGATGGGAATCAACACACACGCAGTACCTCTGGCCAGGCCAGGTGGATTCCCATGCCGTTTGAGCCAGTCGCAGGCAAGGAGGTGGCTTCCCTTGTGGCATGCAGCAAGCTATGAGATTGGGCCAGGACAGGCTTTGGTGCCAGTGGGCCTGTGAGGCCTCCCCTCCCAGGTGGCCTGTCCATCACGGCCCTGGTGCCGGTGGGCCTGTGAGGCCTCCCCTCCCAGGTGGCCTGCCCCATACCAGGGCCCTGGTCCCAGTGGGCCTGTGGCTCATGCTCTGGTCAAGGAACTCTCAACAATGGAGTCCAGTCTTGGTGTTTTCTTTTTAAATTTTGAGCGAGGGTTCTCTGCATGCCAGGCCCTGTTCTCAGTACTTGTGGTCAGTTCTTTAACATAGCACTCACAGCAGTTGGTGGGCTAGGACAAGCTGTTGCCCATCTCACAGTCGGGGATTTCAAGTTTCAGAGTGGCTAATGATTGCCCAAGGTCACGTGGAAGTCCCTGCAAATTCCAGCTCCCCCAGTGTGGGGTGTCCTGTTGTCTCTCAGCACCGTGGGGTTCCCGCCATCCTTCCCCGCCTCTGAGCGACTGGATTCCTGGACCTGAAAAAGAAAATTGTGTTTTCAGTGCCGATGACAAGCTGTGATGGGACTCTTGCCCGTGCAGCATGCTAGGTGGGGGGCCGTGTGGGAATTAGTCGCTCAGATTCCATGTGTGAATCAGGCTTTGCTTTCTGTAGACTGCGTGTGCCCTGGACATGAGGTTTCAGAAGCAGAATCTAATGCCTCCAGCAGCCCCCTGCCCACCTCAGCGCCACAGAAGGGCCTCTTCCAAGCCCCGCGCACCTCAGGGTCTCCCTCAGCGCCACGGAGGGGCCTCCACTGAGCCTCGCCCACCTCAGCGCCACGGAGGGGCCTCTTCCAAGCCCTGACCACCCCAGGATCTCCCCCAGCGCCACAGAGGGTGTCAAACCACAGTTGCAACAGCCCTGCCCATGGAGCTAGCTTTCAAGGGTGCAGGGATTTACTAAACAGCTACAAATAATACACTGTAGACCTTGAGGAACAGGGTGCCATAACTCCAGGAAGAACGCTTTTTAAAAATCTTGAATTTGTTTATTTTAAGTGTTTATTACATAGGGGAGAAGCTGTGAGGGAAAAGACCCCGCCTACCCTCCTGTGACTGGGGTGGGGGGAACAGGGTGGGTGCTGGAGGCGGGTAAGAGATGGTGTGCTGCCAGATCACATCAGGGGACAGAGATGGTCCCCTGAGGCTGATGAGGGCAAGAGGGTCCTGAAGGTGTTGCTTGAGTATTCTCGATTGTTCTGAGTATTACCATGCCACACTTGCCAGCTGTCTATGTCTGTTTGGGGATTTCCATCATCTAAGATGTTTGCTGGAGGGTCTGGCCTGTAGTGTTGTTCATTCAGCTCCTCCTTCCATCTTTTGGTGAGACACTCAAGGTCCCTTGTTGAATCAGAGAGACCAGCTGTCTTGTCTTCTGTGTATATCACAGAGTCAGCAACAGGGGTGGCCCAGTCTCACAACATATGCTCTGAGGACAGAACGGTCATCGATGTGACATTCCCTGAAGTTGGGCAACAGGTGGAGTGGACCCATTGAGCTGACTCCCAAGAGCCCCTGGTGAGCTGGTCCTCAGATCCGGCTCTCATGTGCATCAGCAGGTGCTGTAGTCCAGCCCAGCCTGGCCCACCCCCAGACCCAGCTTTACATGTGCCATGGAACTACAGCTTGGTTGGGACAATTCCCCCAAAATTCCCAACAGCACATGCCAGCAGTGCTGGGGCCAGGCTGGCTAGCTCCTAGCCCTGCCCTTACCGAAAGGTGTTGTGGCTTAATCATGACACCTCTGAGGATCCCTTCTAGGCCTGCCACCAGCCTGGCTCATGTACACCAGGGAGCAGCACAGCCTGTGGAGGCCAGCCCCCAGCCCCAGCTCCTTCATGAACCTGCAGGTGCTGTGTGCTGGCCCTTCCTGCCCCCAGCTCCAGCACTTATTAATATATATATATTATTTTTAATAATCTTACTTAGTTGATTAGGGCACAAAGGGTCAAGGGCTACAGGGTGAAAGTGGGTAATACCATTGTTTCCACACTAATATCATTTTTCCCCTATATCTGGGGTCAGGGGAGAAACAAAGGGAAAAGCCCCACCCAACCTCCCACCCATCCCAGATCCCCATCGTGGGGCGTGCTCTGAGGGTCTTGCTCAAGCAGTTTTGATAGTTCAACAGTTCTGAATTGCTGCCAATCTCACCATTCAACACACGATGAAATCTATTCAGAATCCACTGGCTGACATAGTCTCTTCATGGTTGGGGTTCTGAGATCAGCAGTTCAGTTGGAGGGATCTCCAAAGAAACTTCATCTGAGATGATCCCAAACCTGATTCTTGTGTGAATTTGCCAATACAGGGTCTGGCACAGTCCGTCGCCCCAATCAGCTTATGCTCATGCTGGTCGTTGCAATTGCTGGGTCAGTTCTGTTTCCAGCCCTGTCTTCTTCGTGAACCAACAGGTGTTGTAGTCCAGCTCGATCCTACCCACTTCATACTCGGTCCTCATGCAAACCAGTGGGAGCTGCAGCCTAGTTGGGGCGACTCCCCATAACCCCCACCAGTTCTGCCCCCTACCCTGGTTCCCATGCTTGCCAGTATGTACCTCAGGCTTGTCCAGTGTGTCCCACTTCCCATTTAGCTCTCGCACATGTCAAAGGGCATTGAAGCCTAGTTCAACCCAACCAACCTATTATCCAGCCCACACACATGCTGGCAGGTGCCTTTCTGTCTAGCCACCCCTGCCCCTGTCCTGGTTTTCATGCTCTCCAGTGGGAGTGGTAACCCCGAGGGAGATGCCCACTATCTCCCTACTAGGCCACTCCCACTCCCAGGTTATGCACTCTCCAGATGGTTCTGGCATTTGACTTGACAGAATTAGCTCCCAGTGCCAGCCTCTGCCAGCTGATGCTGCGACTAAGCCCAACCATCCCTCACCCACTCTAATTTTTGCTTGCACCAGTCAGGACAGTCAGCCCACCATGGCCCTTCCCTTATCTTGCTCACAGGAGGCCCACAGGTGTTATAGCCCTGCCTAGTCTGATCTGCCCCATCCCGACTCACACTTTCCAATGGAAGTAGTTGTCCAGCAGGTCCAGCACTTATTTGTACCAGTGGATACTGTAGCCTAGTGGGGTAAACCCCCGAGGACATGGCCCGGCGGCGTGGCCTAGCGGCTAAAATCCTCGCCTTGAAAGCCCCGGGATCCCATATGGGCGCCGGTTCTAATCCTGGCAGCTCCACTTCCCATCCAGCTCCCTGCTTGTGGCCTGGGAAGGCAGTTGAGGACGGCCCAGTGCATTGGGACCCTGCACCCGCGTGGGAGACCCGGAAGAGGGTCCAGGCTCCCGGCATCGGATCGGCACAGCACCGGCCCATTGCAGCCACTTGGGGAGTGAATCATCGGATGGAAGATCTTCCTCTCTGTCTCTCCTCCTCTCTGTATATCTGACTTTGCAATAAACTGAATAAATCTTTAAAAAAAAAATGAGCCACAACACCAGGTCCCCAAGGTGAGAAAAGTAGCAAATCCTTGTACAGATTTGTGGGGCACATGAATCTCCTGCCCCTAGACCCCTAAGGTCAGGCTGCAGGCACTCCCTAGGTCAGCTCGGTCACTACTGTCCCTCTCTAAGGACCCAAGGGAAGGGAAATGATGGGGCAAGCGTGTGGATGCCCAGGTCCTGGGCAAAGTGCCTCCAGCAGGATGTGCGCATGGCCCCTGCCTGACACAGGCAGGTCTGCTGTCTGTGTGAGCCAGGACCAGCCCAGCCTTGCTCCATGGCAGAAGTCTAAGACAGAGTTACCCTGCTCACTGCCATGCAGTTTTAGAATTGGTCAGTTCTTGATGCATTTTAAAATCTCCAAGAACTGTCATGATTCCACATGGTATACATACAATAAGACTCTCTGTAGATTTTATGACGTAAAGCTTTTGTGTGTGTGTGTCTCAGGTTTATTTTTTATTTGAAAGGAAGTTACAGAGAGAGAGAAAGAGAGAGAATTTTCTATCTACCATTTCATTCGTGAAATGCCTGCAAATGGCCGAAGCTGTGTGGTCCAAAGCCAGGAGCCAGGAGGCTCTTCTGGGTCTCTCATGTGGGTGCAGGGACCCAAGCCATCGTCCTCTGCTTTTCCAGGCACATTGGCAGGGAGCTGGATCAGAAGTGGAGCAGCCGTGACTCAAACTGGCACTCAGCAGAGGCTCAGCTTCCAACACCGTGGTGCCAGCCCCATAGTGAAGTTCTCACCATTCAGATTCATACACCATACAAATTTTAAAAGAGATACACTGAACTTAAAATGAAAAAAAAAAAAAGGGTGACTGTCCTGTTATGGACCCCATCTTGACCAGGTGATGAAAATTAGCCTCTCCAGCAAGGAGGTACAGCAGGCTGCTCTGGGGTCGGGGGGTTCCCACCACATCCACTGTAACCTGCATTGACTGAACACAGGTACTTCCATTTCTGGAAGATTCTACAACAATGCCTGGCCTGTGTACTCTTCAAAGTGTTCCACGTTGAAGCACAGTGAAGGGGGGAAGAGCTGTGCTAAGAGGGGTGTGACAGGACAGGACGATGGCATATGGTGGGGAAAGACAGAAAAAACGGCTGTGGCACAGTGGGCACAACTGGCTGTGAATGACAGAGGGGACAGTCGTGCTGTGTCCTCATCCGCGTTGCCTGCTCTGGCCACACCCGGAGGTTGGTCAATGTGCAGGTGTGTCCCTGAGCTCAGCACATGCGTACTGAAGTGGTGAGGGGTCAGGGGCACCGAGTCTGAGCCTGATCTCCAGTGGAAGCCGGGAAACGATCCAGTGATCACCGTCAGTGGGGCAGAGGGACGGAGCTGGGTGGGCAGAATGCCTTTCGTTTGTACTTACAATGTTTTCAGATATTTGAAATGATGTCTTCCTGCCTCCTGGCTGTGCCTGCCTGGGAAGCTGGGGGATTTCCTTCTGCCTCGTGGAAGCTGTGATGAAGGGCGGTCTTCTGTGGTTTTTCCCTTGTTTCTTCACACAACATTGGCAAGTTGAACTGCTTTTATATTATTTCCTTTTTTGGAATAAGTTAGCTCTTCGGGGATCCAGTTTATTTCCCTCTCCCTTCCCACGCCGCCCGGGGTGTGGAAAGGATCCGGCACTTTGCTCCCCCGGCGGAAGGGGGATGCTCAGGGAAGCTGTCTTAGAATCATTCACGTGGTGAGCTGATGCGATGCAGGGTTGTGTCGGGCTCTGTTCTCTAAGGAGGCGGCAGAGGACAGAGTCCTTCTGGCTGATGCACACAGCTGGTTCTGGTCCTGTCCCAGCTGCCCTTCCCCATGCCCACCTGCTGCCTCCCTGGTACTGCACACTCTCACCCCTGCCACCCCCAGGAGGCTCTGCATCTGTGCCTCCTGCCTCAGGGAGAAGATGCTTGCCATTTTTTAAAAAAGATTAATTTGTTTAGAAGGCAGAGAGAGCCTTTCATCTGCTGTTTGTTTCCCAGGTAACGACACCAAGACAGGCTAAGACCCAGCACTGTCTGCGCGTCTCACACTTGATAGCAGGGACCCAGATACTGGCCTGTCACGTGCAGGGAGCTGGACTGGAAGCAGAGCCACAACACAGGCCCTAGAAACTAGGTTTTTATGATTATGATGAACATTATTCTTAAAGGCTTATTTTATATATTTGAAAGGCAGAGGAAGGGGGAGAGAGATCTTCCATCCACCGGTTCACCCCCCAGCTAGCCTTGCGGTCCAGCCTAGGCCAGACTGAAGCCACGAGCCTAGAATTTTGTGCTAGTCTCCTATGGGATGGCGGGGACCTGGGGCTCTGGGCCACCTGCTGCTTTCTCAGGTGCGTGAGCAGAGAGCTGAGTGAGGAGCAGAGCAGCTGGACTCACACTCTTGGCGTGCTGTCCTGTTGCAGGGTGCGAGCGAGATCACACCAGGGAAAGACCTAGATGGAAGGGGACTCTCTCTCTCTCTCTCTCTCTCTCTCTGGGAGAGCAAGGGAGAGGACTCCCATCCTTTGATGCACTTCCCAAATACCCACGGCAGCTACAGCAGGGCTGGGCCTGGGTCAGAGCAAGAGCCAGGAACCAGGAGGTTCAGAGTGTTAAGAGCTTCATTGCTTGAGGTGTCACCCTTTCCTCCCATGGATGCAGGTGGCGGGAAGCTAGGAAGCTGACTCAGGTACTCAGATGGAGGATGCCGTAGCCAGGCGAGGCAGGTGCTCCTTCTGTCTCTTCAGCGTATAATCCAGGAATGGGCACCATACATGTTCCACTATGCTGTGGACGCTAAAACCCTTACTTCTCACTGTGTTTGACATCTCTTCTGTTCCGTTGAAGGGTAAGTTGATGCTGCCATCCTCTTGTGGTGTGATGGTGTGCGTGCATCGGGTACCTCCCCCTGTTTGATGCTCTCTCCCTGCAGCTTTAACCTCATGTCTACATTCCTTTTGCTCCCCGAGTCAAGCAGACCGCTGGTGATCCCGCTGTGATCTGACACAGGGCATCGGGTGAGAGAGGAAGCACCTGCTAGGCTCGCTTTGTTAACACTGGTGAAGCCCCCTGGGTGTGCAGATGATTTATTCTCTGTTTTTCTTACCTGATGAGGCTCCGTGTGGGTCATTATTAGTTGAACAAGATTGTACAAACCTCTTGAGACAGATTGCAGCTTGCAGCTAATTGTGGCATGCTGCAAAACATGTGAAACTCTGGAGAATATTCTGAGGCCAAACAGCCTTCTGCTGTTTTTTCTGGAAACAGCAGAAAAGATAAACCTGTGTTGCTTCTGCTGCTCAATGTTGAGGATGAACATTTGACTCTCCAAGTGTCTGCATCTGGATGGCTGTCTCCACTTCTTACTGCTCTAGTCTCAGTTCTGAAAACGTACTGTGCCAGGCTCAACAGTTTGTTAAGCAGAAGCCATTGGTGCAAATTACCATGGGCAGCTCTTTCTAGAAAACCTGATCAATACAAAGCCTTTTAAGTTCCAAGGAAATAAATTATTTTGATTAATTTATTAATTGCTGCTGACTCAACTCAGCATCTTTATTGATTCTTTTTAAAGGTCTAGTCCCATCAGTTGCCAAGAAACCACAGTTAGTTTTAAGCTCGGTTTGTGGAATTGTCTGTTTCATCAGTTTTTGCTCTTTGTATTTTGAGGCTGTTGTTAGGTACATATGTGTTTATGTTAAGTCTGTGCGAATCGTCAGTATTGTGAACAGTATTAGTAGGGGCTGCTCCAACATGCCAAGTATTTCTAAAAGATAATAACTGTACTGAGATATAACTCAAATATCCTACATTTCAGCTTTGTTTTAATTCAGTGTACAATAAAATATGTTCTCAGAATTCTGCTGCCAGGATCAGGACAGATTACAGTGTCATCATCCTCTGAAGAAGCCCTGTACCCATTCACAGTCACTCTCGATTTCCCTCTCATCCCCTAGCTTCCTGCAGCACTAAGCAACCACCCATCTACTCTCTGTCTGTAGATCTGATGGTTTTGATCACAGAGGCCAAGATTAGCAATGCAGCTGTGAACCAGGGAAAGGCTTCCCAGAAAACAAGAGAGGCAAGGAACAGACGCCCTCCTGGAATCTACAGAGAGGGAAAGTAGCCCTGCCAACACCTTGGTGTTGGGTTTCTGATCTCTTTAACTGTAAGAGTATGCTGTTTTAAGCCACTTTGTTTGAAATAGTTTATTGCAGCAGCTCTACAAGTCTAAAACACTGTCCCATATGTTGCCTAAGTGATGAACACACTCAGTGCAGTCTGTGTCCATCCCAGCTGCTGCTTTTAAAAAGCTGACCAGCAGGGCGACATCGTAATACAGCCAGTGAAGCTGACCGGCAGGATGACGTAGTACAGCTAGTGAGGCCACTGCCTGTGAAGCCTACATGCGTTGTCAGAATCTGTTTATTTAGTTGAAATGCACAGTGAGGGAGAAAGAGAGAGAGAGAGAGAGAGTTAGATTCTGTCCATTGTGGTCATTACCACAACGGCAGGAGCTGGAAACTCCAGCTGGGTCTCCCACATGGATAACAAGAGCCTAAGCTGGATTGGAAATGGGGCAGCTGGAATTTAAAGCGGCACACGGACAGGGGATGCTGGCTTGGCAGGTGGTCACTTAGCCCACTGAACCACAGTAGTTGTCCCCTGCAGCAGCCAGGGCCGAGCCAGGAGCCTGGACCTACATGTAGCTTGTCCACGTGGTGACAGAGATCCAGGCACTTAAGCCATCACCTGCTGCCTCGCAGGGTTAGTGAGCTGGAGGCAGAGGAACCGAGACACAGGTGTCCCAGAGCAGCTTGGCAGGCCAGTTGCCCGCCCCCTTGGTTTACCTCTGTATTTTAGGAGTTTTCTCTGGAGGCAGCAATACAGATTCTTACCTTTCAGTCTTTAAAGTTAGCATCTTACGCTTTGGGTTTAACATAGAAATCCCTCGAGTGTGTGTGTTCATCCTGTAATACAGCTGGCATATACACATCACCATCCCAAGGCAATGGGATGCATTTGACTTGAAGCAGGTATTTGTGCTTTTGCAAACATAAATCTTGTTTCTTGGATTTTTCTAAGAGTTTTGTTTACCTTTTTGGATGCTCTTCATTGCTTCATGAACGGCTACATTTGTATCCGGTGCACCCCAGGGCTCTTCATCCCTAAAAGCTCCCGTTTTCCCTGGTACAGTTGGGTGGCTGCTATTGTCTTGTTTTTCAGTTCCTGACCTTTCGTCTCTGTCAGTTCCATTCTGCTGTTAAGCCTTGCCTTTGAAGTTTTAAGTGGCTTTGTTTTTCAGTGCTGAAATTTTCACCTGACTTTTTTGGAGTTTGTTTCTCTGCTGATATCCATATGGGTGGTTTCCTTTAAAGAATCCTTTCCCTTTGCCTGCGTAGTGTTGTCACGGTGGTGGGCTGGGCTCTTGGAATAGCTGATGCCCTCTGAATCATCTGGCGATTGGTCTGTTGGGTGCTGTCTGGAGAAGAGTTTCCTTTTTCCCGAGCTTTCGTTTCTGTGAGCAGTTTTGTGTCACAGGCTGCGTGCTGTGACCATGTGTTGTGGGGAATGTGGGATCCTGCACTGAAGAGCACTGGGTTTTGTTTGTTTAGTAAGCAGTGGAGCTGATTGGACCGAATTGAAAACTCTGCGTGCTGTACAGCGGCTCAGAAAGCTCATTTCTTTCTAGTTGAGTTGTTGGAAGCTGCTTGACACGGGCCTCGTTTGGCGAAGACACACGCAGAATTTAGGCAGGGTTTGGTGCTTTTTCTCCTTGCTCCGTCCCTCCTAGGATCCCTGCTTGATTTTCACTTGCCTTAGCCTCCTGTGCTCGGTTTCTCCAGCATCGGGATGGTGCTTTTCCACTAGATTTGGCGGCTCCCCCTCTTGTGCCTGGAAGCTGTGACAGTGTAAATGCCCTTCCCCCAGGCACCCCCTTTCCGGACCCCACGGCTGCTCTCAGCATGTTTTCAGGTGGTTGCTGTTACCCACAGTTTAGTTTTTTATGGGGAAGAGTCAGGTTTGTAGGATTAATGGCCCCAGTTGATTTTAAATAGGTAAAAAAAAAAAAAAAATTATGCTACATGAAGCTTTTTAAGTCAGACACTGACATATGATAATAATGTTTGTGACATAGTTTTAATATGAAATGACATTTTAAGCCATATCTATGATTTGTATGAAACTGAAGTCCTGTATATATTTGTAGACGGCAGACATGGAGACAGAAAGCAGGGGACAGGCAGGGCTCTTCCATCTGCTAGTTTACTCCTCAGAGGCACATGACAGGTTGAGCTGGGCAGACCGTGGCCAGGAGCCCCGGACTCAGTGCGGGCCTCCCATGTGGGCGACAGGGAGCCAGCCCTGAGCCATCAGCTGCTTCCTCCCAGGTGCACACACCTTACAGGATGCCGGCATCAGCAGAGCTGGGGGTCAGGCCCAATACGGGTGTCCCAAGTGGCCTCCGAGCCACCGAGCCCCACATCTGCTCCCTGAAGAGCACTGGTTAAACTTCTCATCCCAATAGCACAAGAACTGAATGTGAGAGATGAACCATAGGTCAGTGAGCTTTGTGGTTTCTGAGAGAAATGGAATGCTCCCAAAAGATTCATTCAAACACCTGTAAGACATCTTATGGTGTGTAGCTTATGCTACACCTTATGGTGTGTAAGATGCCAAAGAACCACACGTGCGATGTCCTTTTGTTGCCTTACTCTGTAGAGTAGCTGTTCCTTGGGCAGTAAACTCATTATCTGTATATTTCAAATATGAATTCTTTTCAAAATATTATATATATTATATATGTGTGTAATATATAATATAATATATATATTGAATTTTTGAATTATGTGGTACAATGTCATATAGGCTGGAATTTTCCCCCAAACTCCCACCCCCCAACAGATTTTCCCCATTTTACTACAGTGGTATAGTCCTTCATAAGGAATCATAATTCCATCAGTCTCTTGTTTAAGTGTACCCAGACATTGCTGGTACAATGTCAGACAGTCCAGCATCCCATTGTCTACGCATTTCCAACAGTTTCATTGGGAATCCATCCTTCATCTGGATGCAGGGATGCATGTTGCATTATACCTCCACATCTGGATATGGTAGACCCCAGTACTCCATCTCTATACATTTCCCATAATTGAGAAGCCATGAAACAAGGTCATCAGCTGGTATGAGTTAGAACAACAGCCTCAACAACAATTACAACACCATGAAAAAACAGGCCACTGAGTAACCAACAAATGGGTGACAAAAAAGGAAATACAAAAGTCTGTAGGGAAAAATGCCACCGGGTAATCCATGAGCCAGCAATGAATTCAACAAGAGAAAAGAAAGTATTAGGAATGAATAAAACTGAAATCAAAAGCATCAAAACACATGGGATGCAGCCAAAAAAAAAAAGTATGAATCGGATTATTGAAGTTACACTTTCCATGCTGGTTTCCTTATATAAGAGAATATATGGTATTTGTTCATTTGTGATTGACTCATTTCACTGAGCATAATGGTCTCTAATTGGGACCAACTATTTGCAAATTTTATAATTTCATTCCTTTTTACGGCTGAATAATATTCCATGGAGTAGATGTACCACAGTTTCTTTAACCACTCTTCTTTGGATGCACATCTGGATTGTTTCTATGTCTTTGCTATTGTGGATTATGACGCTGCAGATATGGGATTAAAGATGCCCTTCTCATATGCAGATTTCATTTCTGTTGGATATATTCCTAGGAGCAGGATAGCTGGGTCATATGGCAGGTTCATTTGTAATTCTTCAAGCACTCTCCATACTTATTTCCATGCTGTTTGTACTAGCCTGCACTCCCACCAGCAGTGAAGGAGGGTGCCTCTTTCCACATCCATGTCAGCAGGTGTTCTTAGTTGAGTTCTGAATATAGGCCAGTCTCACTGGAGTTAGGTGGTACCTCAACATGGTTTTCATTTGTGTCTCTGATGGCTAGGAACCCTGAGCATCTTTTCATATGTCTGCTGGCCATTTGAATCTGTTCTTTTGAAAAATGTCTGTTCATTTCCTTTGCCCATTTTGTTACAGGGCTGTTTTTGTTTTGTTTTGCTTTGCTTTTGCTGTCCCTTGTTTTCTGAATTCTTTGTAAATCCTGGATATTAGTCCCCTATCACTTGTGTAGTGTGCAAAAATTTTCTCCCATTCTGTTGGTTGCTCCTTCACTTTGTTAATTCTTTCCTTTGCTGTACAGAAGCTTTTTAGTTTGATGTAGTCCCATTTGTTCATTTTGGATTTGATTGCCTTTGCTTTTGGCGTCTTTTCTTTTCTTTTCTTTTTCTTTATTGTATTTTTGTTGACAATCTTTACATAGTTAATTACGGTAAAAAAAAAAAAAAGGTTCAGGGGGTATAAGGAAGTGGGTAATAGATTATGTCCATATTGTTTCCATCATGTATCTGAGGTAAAGGGGGATATTGACGAAGAAGCCCCACCCAGTTTCCCACCCACCCCAAGTCCCGGATGTGGGGCATGCTCTGAGATCCTTGCTCAAATGGTTTTAATAGTTCTCCAGTTATGAATCGCTGCCAGTTTCACTCGATGAGGTCGTCCACTGATTGACACAGTCCATCAAAGAGTCTTCATTTGCCCAGTATTTCGCTGCCAACATATAACTGAGATGAATGATTGACCTGTTCTGTCTTCTGTCCTTTCCTGGTTAGAGTTCTGAGTCCAGCAGTTCGATTGGGGAGATCTCCAAAGAAACCTTGAGGTATTCCCAGACCAGATTCTTGTATGCTCTAGCAAGCACAGGGCCCGGCACAGTCCATCACCCTGATCAGTTGGTGGTTTCAATTGCTGGGCTGGTTCTGTTTTCAGTCCTGATTTCCACTGGAACCAATGGGTGTTGCAGTCCAGCCTGGCTCTGCCCAGCACACACTCGGCCCATGCTTCAACCAGTGAGAGCTGCAGCCTAGTCGGGGCAAGCCACAATAACCCCCACCAGGCCCGCCCCCTACCCTGGTTTGCCAGTATGTATAGCCAACTAGTCCAGTCTGTCCCACATCCTTTTTGGCTCTTGTACTTGTCACTGGGTATTAAAGCTTAGTTCTATCTAACCAACTCAACCATCCAGCCCTCACGGATGTTGTTGAGTGCCTCTCTGTCTAGCCATCCCAGCCCCCGTCCTAGTTTTCATGCCCTCCCGCGGGAGTAGTGACACAAGAGGGGGGAACCCACTATTTCCCTCCCAGGTCTCTCTCACTCCCGGTTTATGCACTCTTCGGGTGGTTCTGTAATTTGACTTGACAGAATTAGTCCCCAGTGCCAGCTTCTGCCAGTTGGTGCTGTGGCTAAGCCCAAACATCCCTCACCCACTCTAATTTATGCTTGTACCAGCAGGAATAATCCGCCTAGCCTGGCTTTTCCCTGATCTAGTCCACGTGCAGCGCACAGGTGTTGCAGCCTTGCTTAGTCTGGTCTGTCCCCATCCCAGCCCAAGCTCTCCAGTGGGAGTAGCTGTCCGGAGAGGGGACCAGCCCCTTAATCCCCCCGCCGGCTCTGCCCCTCCCTTCCTGGATCTCGCGCGTGCTGGTTGGGTGCTACAGTCAAATCCAGTACAGGCAACCTCACCCTAGTGTTCCATAGTGTGCAATGGTTTTGTCACGACCAAACCCGGCTCATCCCACACTCTGTTCTGGTGTTCGGATTTGCCAGTGGATGACATGAACTGATTCAGCCTGGTCTGCTCCTGACCCATGCCGAATGTGTGCCAGTGGGAAACTTTCCATGGCCTATTCTGGGCTGTTTCCTATCATGCTTCTTGCGCTTACCTGCAGGGACTGTGTCCTGCTAGAGGAGTTGCCCAGGCTCCTCCATCAGAACCTCTCCCAATGCCAGATTTTGCACATACCAGGGGGTCCTTGAGCCAGCCCTATTCAGTTCACCTCATGTCCTAGCAGGAACAGTGGCTTTTCCTGGCTTGATTTCACCCCGTTCTGGTTCTTGTTGTTGGATGTTTCAGCCCAGCCATGGCTCGTCCATACCCACGTACAGCTCACACATGGCTCAGTATGGGGTTGAGACCCAGCCTAGTCAGCCCCACATCCACCCTGGTCCTTCAGGATACCAGTCCACACTAGTGCCTCGGGAGATTGCAACTGTTTCCTAGACAGAACGCAACCCCATTCCAGCACACGCACCCCTTGGTGGGAACCTCGTTTTGGCGTCTTTTCTAAGAAGTCTTTCCCTGTCCCTATACCTTGGAGTGTGCTTCCTATGTTTTCCGTTAATAGTTTGATGGTTTCTAGGTGTAGATTTAAGTCCTTGATCCATTTAGAGCTGATTTTTTGTATTAATGTGACAGGTTTGGGTCTTGCTTCTTTATTCTGCAGACTGATATCCAGTTGTTCCAACAGTATTTGTTGAATAGACCAGGCTTTTTCCCTGGATTGTTTTCAGTTTTCTTGTCAAAGATTAGTTGGCTATACACGTGTGGGTGTGGGCTCCCTTCTGGTGTTTCTATTCTGTTCCACTGATCTTCTTCTCTGTTTCTGTATCAGTACTAGACTGTTTTTGATGAACGCTGCTCTGTAGTATGTCTTGAGGTCTGGAATTGTGACTCCTCTAGCTTGATTTTTATTCTTTTTTTTTAAGATTTATTTATTTTTATTGCAAAATCAGATATACAGAGAGGAGGAGAGACAGAGAGAAAGATCTTCCATCTCATGATTCACTCCCCAAGTGACCACAACGGCCAGTACTGCGCTGACCTGAAGCCAGGAGCTAGGAGCTCTTCTGGGTCTCCCACACAGGTGCAGGGTCCCAAGACTTTGGGCCATCCTCGACTGCTTTCCCAGGCCACAAGCAGAGAGCTAGATGAGAAGTGGAGCTGCCGGGATTAGAACTGACACCCATATGGGATCCTGGTGCGTTCAAAGCAAGCTGCTAGGCCACTGTGCCAGGCCCAATTTTTATTCTTCAGCTTTGACTATTCGTGGTCTTTTGTGATTCCAGATGAACTTTTGTATCATCTTTTCTATTTCTGAGAATAATGTAGTTGGGATTTTGATTGGGATTGCGTTGAATCTGTATATTACTTTTGGTAATATGGTCTCTATGTGTTTGCAAGTCTTCTTGGGTGTTTTGACTTCTTGGTCTCTAACTTCACTCCATCATGATCTAAGAAGATGCATGGTATAATTTCAGTTGTTTTACATTTGCTGAGGCTTTTTTTGTGAAGTGTAACATGGTCAATTCTGGAGAAAGTTCCATGCACTGATGAAAAAAAGTATATTCTCTATCTGTAGGATAAAGTGTTCAGCAGATATCCACTAAGTCCATTTGCTCTAGAGTTTGGGTGAGGTCTGTTGTTTCTTTGATGAGTTTCTGTCTCTTTGATCTTTCCATTGATGTTAAAGGGGTATTAAGTTCACCCACTATGATTGTATTGGAGTCTGTTTCTCCCTTTAAGTCCATTAATGCTTGTTTCACGTAGCTAGGTGCCTTGACATTTGGCGCATATATATTTATCATGGTGATCTCTTCTTGCTGAATGGATGGATCCCTTGATCATTATATGGTATTCTTCTTCATCTCTTTTTTTTTTTTAATTTCATTTTATGACACAGTTTCATAGGCTCTGGGATTCCCCCAACCCCTCCCCATGCTCCCCCCCCATGTTGGATTCCTCCACATTGTTGCAGTATTACAGTTCAAATCCAGTCATGATTCCTTCATCGCAAGCATGTACCATGCATAGAGTCCAGCATCTTATTGTCCAGGTAAATTCAACAGTTTCTTGGGGAGACATTCCCTAGTCTGAAAGTAGAGCTGGCAGGATATCATCCTGTCCAATGAACAGCCACAACATAACATCAACAGCAATGTATAACATTATGAACTTAATTGACATGGTACTGAGTGACCAATATGTTAGAAAATATAAGTTCTGAACCACATCCTGTGACTACTTCATTGGCATTTCAATTTTAGTTTATACACAACCAATTGCTATACACCTTAGAATGGTTATAGGGTACTGTTCAGCTGTCTCGTGTCTATTTTCATTTTTATATTTAGCAGTTTATAGTATTGAAGCATAATTTTTACTGGACTTGGCGAATTTTAGGATAGTCTAAACCAGCTGGTAACTCTAACAAGGCAAATGTTAACAATTGTGGTGCAGAACAGTTTCAGGAGGGGTGTGCAGAGAAATCTTCAATACCCTAGTGAGGAGTAACCAATCTTTGTGTCCTACCTAGTAAGGAATATGTGAGTCCAATCTATCTGTTTCCTGTCTGGTGCTAAGCTTTCCTTATTGGTCTCTGTCTAACTGATCTAATTTTTGGGTGGTGGGGCGGGGGGGCCTCTGGCATGACCCTGATGGTCATTGCAAGAGAGGGTGGGGGTCCAAAGTTAGAACTCAGTAAGGACCAGAGAAGGCTCCCCTCCCGAGCCCCAAAGGAAGTTTACTGTTTACTGTTTCTGAGGTCCGCTCAGGGCTCCCAGCTGTTGTTCTAACAACATTAGATCCTGTGAGCACGGATCTGGGCTTCTTCCATCCTGTGTGGGAGATCCGATGGGGAATGGATGATCTCAGAGTTCTCGGCCTACGAGGACACTCCAGTTCCCTGTGGTCTCCTTGGCAGTTGGGATATAGTCCTTGGTCTCCATACTGATATTCCTTAGTGAGGACCTGGGAGTCTCTTTTAATGTTTTCCACATCAATGTCTATATCACCTGATATAAGAATGGCTACCCCCGCACATTTTTCCTTATCATTCGCTTGGAATATCTTTTTCCATACTTTCACTTTCAATTTCCTCTGATCTTTGTCATTGAGATGTGTCTCCCGTAAGCAGCAGAAGATGGGTTTTGTTTTTTGATCTAGTCCTCTAATCTGTGGTGTTTGATAGATGAATTTAAACCTTTTACATTAAATGTTAATATGGATAGATGGCCATTTGGTTCTGGCGTCGTAGTAATGTGTTGTTGTTTGAATTTTCTGTTTGTCTTTTACTGGGATGTTCTCCACAGATGCCTTTGGCTTTGGTAGCTGCTATTCCTTTTCTCTTTCACTAGAACATCTTTGAGTATTAGCTATAGGGCTGGTTTGGAGGACACAGATTCTTGGAGTTTTCTTTATTGTGGAAGAATTTTATATCATTTTCAAAGACAAAGGAGAGCTTTGTAGGATACATTATTCTGGCTGAAAATTTTTCCCTGTTAGAGTCTGGGCTGTGTCACTGCATTCTCTCCTTGGCTGCAGTATTTCGTCTGAGAGGTCAGCTGTGAGTTTGATTGGGGCTCCTCTGTAGGTCACATGATTTTTGTCACATGCACATTAAAGGATTTTTTTCCTTATGTTAAACTGAGGTGAGCTTGATTATCATGTGTCTTGGTGAAGGTGAAGTCCTGTGCCCCTCCTGGATGTTGTTTCCCAATTCTTTCTCTAAGTTAGGGAAGTTTTCGTGTATTATTTTATTGAATACAGCTTTAATTCCAGTTTCTCTTTCTGCACCTTCTGGAACTCCCATAATTCTTGTATTAGGCCTTTTAATTGTATCTTTGAATTCCTGGGTGCTTTTTTTGGCCTGATTCAGCTCTGCTTCCAGCTTTTGTTTGTTTCCACCTGGTGACAAGAAATATCTTCCAATTCTGAGATTCTTTCTTCTGCATCATTCATTGTATTTTTTAGACTCTCCACTGTATTCTTAACTTCTGAAATATCAGCTTTCATTTGATTCATTTCCTGTGTAACAAATTCTTTAAATTCTTTGAGCTCTTGTATTATGTGCTTCTCATTGTTGGTCAGAAGCTTTATAATTAGTTTTTTGAATTCTGTGTCCCCCATGTTTTCAATGTCTTCCTCACTTAACTCTGAGGGTGGTAGAGACTTTTGCTCCTTTACCAGTGAGTTTTCGGTAACATTCATTGTGCCTCTGTCTCTTCTTTTAACTTTTGATATTACAATCCTGTTTGCCAGATTCTTCCTAAGATGTATTACCTACAGGTCTACAAGTCAGTTTTTATGTTCAATCAGTGTCCTGGGTTAGGAAGACGTCAACTGTCCCAGATAACTGTTTTATTGGCGGCATTGATCTTGTCTAGACATACAAGGTGGTGCCCAGTGGAGCACTGCTGGAGAGCCGGGGCTGTTGGCCTTCAGATCCAGGACCACACAGATCCTGCAGGACACAAAGCTGGCGCTGTCCTCCCTGTGAGATCAGCCCAGTGTGACTAGCTGGAAACGTGCCCACTCCGGCCTTTGATCCCTGTGCTGTTAGCTCCGACCCACTACCAGTCTGCCCCGTGGAGTCCACAGCTCCCTTTCTGTTCGTTGCTGGGCCAAGGTATCTGGCATGATTGGCCAGTCCCAGCCTGTCTTCACCACCCAACCTCCCAATGTGAACCCAGTCTCCCACCTGGCTGTCCCAAGGGCTGATCTGTGGACGCCTCTGGATCCCTGGTTGTCGCTGGAGTCCAGGTCACAGCTCACCAGTGGCTGCTGGGTTTTCTGTTCCCTGTAACATCACTCCACCGTCATCACCTCTTCCCTGTGTCCAAGGGTTCTCCAGGTACCTCCTTGTTGACTTCCTGACCCCTATCTTTTTTCTGTAATCTGCTCTCTGTTCTTTACCCTAATAATCCCCAGTCATCTTAAACATGTCTCCACCCTTTGCTGCCATCTTGATTCCTCAAAATCTTTAAAAACTTTTTTATTTGAAAGCTGGGGGGAGTGGAAGAGAGAGAATGATATGGAATGAGAGTGTGCTCATTCACTCCTCAAATAGTCCGACAGCTGGGATTGAGTGAGCCAGGCCGAAGCCAGGAGCCCAGCAATCAGTCCAGGTGTGCTCTGCAGGTGAGGGGGACCCAGGTACTTAGACTGTCGTCTGCTGCCTTCCGGGGTGCAGATTAGCCGGAAGTAGAACCTGAAGTGGCACAACAGGGACTCAAACACAGGCACTCCAGCATGGGATATGGGTGTCGCAGCTGAGGCTTACCCCGCTGTGCCCCCATTCTCCTTTCTCTTGTTTCTGCAAGACCCCTTCCTGACCTGGCTGAGTTTACCTGGCCCCTTAAGGTCTCAGCCGATGCCCGTTCCTGTGGCCTCTCTCCCTGGCTCAGCAGAACCTGGGGAGGCTGTGTCTGCCTCTGTGCTGCTGGTGAGGGTTGGCCCAGGGCTCTGGAATTCACCTTTGTGATTAGTCAACAGGACAAAGCTGCAATTGGCCTTGTAAACCCGGAGGACTGTGTATTACATTTCTTTATTTTATCAAAACTTGAATGGGGGAAAGGAGAAAATGAAAGAAGGCTTAAGGAAACTAGCATCATTCATTTATTTTTTTGTTTTGTTTTGTTTTTTCTTTTTTTTTTTGTTTGTTTTTTTTTCTTTTTTTTTTTTTTTTGCATTTTAGTTTTTCATTCATTTATTTTTATAAAAGAAGTTTATTTATCTTTATTGGAATGCCAGATTTACAGAGAAAAGGAGAAACAGAGAGAAAAAACTTCGATTCACTGGTTTATTCCCCAAGTGTCCACAATCACTGGAGCTGCGCCAATCTGAAGCCAGGAGCCAGAAGCTTCTTCCGGGTCTCCCACGTGGGTGCAGGGTCCCAAGGCTTTGGGCTGTCCTTGACTGCTTTCCCAAGACACAAGCAGGGAGCTGAATGGGGAGTGGAGCTGCCGGGATATGAACCGGCGATCATATGGGATCCCAGCGCATTCAAGGCGAGGACTTTAGCCACTAGATTACCACACCAAGCCCCTGTGGTCATTTTTTCTGTTTAGGGCAGGCTCCTTTTATCTCTAAGTAAACCTAATGTGAGCCAAGATATTTGGAAATGAGACCAAATGCCCTTGTTCCTGTGGATGCTACATGCTTGCACGTTCCTGTCTGCCTGGTATTCATTTCTAACCCACTCACCGACTCCTGGCTTAGAAGCGTGTTTGCAGGCGTGCTTCTGAGTGCACAGGTGTGAGGAGGCTCAGCTGCAGCCCGTGTGCGCAGGACCCTGTGAAACTAGTCGCCAGGAGTGGCACAGGTCAACTTGAAGAGGAATGTCTGGCACTCCGTGGGTGGGGAGGGGGAGGGGTCTTTCCCTCACCAACATTGGGAAGGCCTTGCTTAACCACCCTGTGTTACGCCCCAATGCCTCTGGTGACGTCATTCATCTGTTCCCGTTGGTGCATAATGAGTTCCTGCCGGCCTTTGTTAGGCTGTAGAATTCTTAGTTGTCCTTTCCCAACACTGAGCAGGAGTGGGAAGAGAGGAGGTGAGACCCAGCATTCGTTACCCTGAGGGTCTGGGAAGGGGCCTGGCCATGCTAAGCAAAGGTCGGACGGTCTGTTCCTGCAGCCACAGGGACCTGCCATGGTCTGTGCCAGCCCGCACGTCACTTTTCTGTTTCTCTGCTTTCTCTCCCAGCCAGCTTTTTCATGAGCTGCGTGAGAGCCGGCGGGAATGGGCACCACCCCAGACCAGTTGCACAGCTGAGCGTGGCAGTGTCACGTGGCAGTGTCATCTCTGTACGGGCTCCTGTGACACTCAAATTGTGCTTCCAAGTCCTCTTCAGCGTCACTGATTTCTGCCTTGGAATCTTGGCAGCAAAACCTGTGATAGCAAGATGTGAGTGTCAAGAGACGAGCACCCAGAAGCCGGCACAGAATGGGAAACATTTGCTGCGTCTTCGTTTCCCCTATACGTAAAAAGTTAAATGCCCATTTTCAAAAGAGTGTCCGTCCATCCTAGTCCACATGGACTGCCTGCGCACTGTGGACCTTGAATATCAGGAAATCGGTTGTCTCATATGTCTGTGGATCGGAAATCAAGTGCCAACAGGCCTGGTGCCCAGTGAGACCACTCCGCCTCGGAGTGTGGAGTGAGAGGGGACAGGCAGCGAACCCTCTGGTATCCCTTTCGGTGAGGATGCTGCTTCCATTGGGTCAGGGACCCACTCTGGGACCTTGTCTACCTTAGGTACAGTTTGTCATTGTCCACAGAGATTGGTTCCTGGACACCCTCGTGGATCTTACACTCTACAGATGTTCAAGTTCCTGACATAAAATAGCATGTGTGCCTGTAACTTAACATACTCCTAAATGCTTTCTTCTTTTAACATTTGTATTTATTTGATTCATTTAAAAGAGAAAGAGAAAAAGATTCCACCTGCTATTTCGCTCCTGAAATGCCTGCAACAGCTGGGCATGGGCCAGGCTTGAAGCCATGAGCTAGGAACTCCATCCTGGTATCTCACGTGGGTGTCAGGGACCTGAGCCCTTGGGTGACCGCTTGGTGCCCCCTAGGGTGCACATCCAGAGGAAACTGCAGTCATGAATGGCGCTGGGACTCCAGTGTGGGTGCCAGCATCCAAATGGGGGGCTTCACCACCGGGCCACCCACCCACCCCTCCTGCATGCTTTAAATCCTCTCTAGACGACTTGTAACACCTAACACGACATCAGTGCTGTGTGAAAGAGTACTTCAAGAGTCATGGGAAATGCAGTTCTGAGTTAAGTTCATTTTAGTGGAAGATTTTAAAGTCCACGCGTCCAAACAATTCTGGAAAACATTAGCTCTGAAGGAACTGTGCAGGAACAGCACAGGTGAGATTTTCCCCGATGTCTCCCACCCACACTTGGTTGAGTCCACGGATGTGCAGCCGAGGTAGGGAGGAGCTGAGAGCGTCTGCTCAGAGGCCACCCCAGAGCCAGCTGCCTTGGAGGGCAGAGAGCAGTTGCTACAGAGTCTACGCTAGCAACAAGCAATGCATCCCAGAAATCAAACAGAATGTCACTGCCCCAGCCGTTATCTCCTTCCCTGTTATGACTTTCTAAGACCTTAGATGAATTATTCTTGCTTTTATCATTAATGTAAATGGATTCATGCAGTATCTGGCTTCTTTCCTGTAACATGGTTTGCAAGGTTCATGATATGCAATTCGTTCATTGCCTTTGCTTTAGCTTTTTCCAGAAGTTTCCACAAATTGCTTTTTCATTTTATTTTTAAACACAGGTTTTTTAAATTCTATTTTTCTTTGAAAGTCAGATTTTAGAGAAAATGAGAGCTACAGAGAGAAGGTCTTCCATCCGCTGGTTCACCTCCCAATCCAAAGCCAGGAGCCAGGAGCTGTTCCGGGTCTCCCATGTGTGTGCAGCATCTCAGGGCTTTGCCTCTGCTACTTTCCCTGCCATAAACAGGGAGCAGAATCAGAAGTGGAGCAGCTGGGACATAAACCAGCACCCATATGGGATGGGCTCTAGAAGGTGGAGGATTGCCATGCTGAGCCACCACTCCAGCCCCTGAAAACATTAAAGGAGCGGGAGGAGGAGATTTGTTTACTTGGAAAGAGAGAGAAACAAATCATCCATCTGTTGGTTTACTCCTCCCTGTGGCTGCCAGTGGCCAGGGCTTAGCCAGGCCGAGACCAGGAGCCTGGAACTCCATCTGGGTCTCCCAGCCAGTATCTGGGTCATCTGCTGCTTTTCCAGGTACATCAGCAGGGATCTGAGCTGGAGATGGAGCAGCCGGGGCTGCAAGCAGCATTCCTATGGGACCCCAGCAGCGCCAGTGGCAGCTTAGCACACTGAACCACAATGCCAACCTCTGTTTTACTGTTGATGGGCTTTGGAGCTGGCTGTTTTCTGTACTGCTGCTGAGAAAGCCTGTGTTGGTGTAGGAATCCATGTGTTTCTGTTGATGATCTACTTAGGAGTTGAGCTGCTGAATCATAGCATAGGTGTAGGTGTTAGAGAGTGGATGTGTCTCGCCAAGACTCTGTGCTGAAATTTGACCTCACAGTGTGTGGACTGTGAAGGTCAGGTCCTAGGGAGAAATTAGGTCACGACAGTGAGGTCCTTGTGAACAGGATACATTTCTTAGAAGAAACCGCAGAGAGCTCTCTTGCCATCTTCCTGCCATGTGGAGGTATCAGCAAGAAGTTGGCAGCTTCTGACACCTGGAGGAGGACTCCCACCAGTGTCCCTGACAAGAGGGTGTCGACATCCAGGTCTGGGTCTTCCGAGCCCGGAGCTGAGTTTAAAGCACCAGTCCCTGCCGTGTTAGGGAGGCAGCCTGAGCCGACGGAGCGTGGTTGCATTTAGCTCTGCTGGATGATTCTGATAACGTTTGAAAAGCTGTGCCGAAGTCCCATCAGCAAGCTTGCCAGCCTTCTCATTGCTCCACATCTTCTCCAGCACCTGACACAAGTCTTTTCCATTTTAGCCTGTGGTGTGATACACGCGCAGTCTTTAACAGCCCGCCGCCTCCCACGTCCGCGCCTAAAGCAGTGGCTGTGATTACTTCCAGAACAGCATTCAAATCACCAACGTAGTGTCATTCAAACAGAAGGAGTTAGAGAGGTGTGCGGTGAGTATTGGTGACTCCAGCTTCGTCTGTAGCCGTTGGGTGCCTGTTGGTAACAGGAAGGTGGTGTGGTTATCACCCATGCGGACGCAGCTTTGCTTGGGTGCTGAGATCCTGCGAACACCTCCCCAGCTGTGTGTTCATGGACTGGGGTTCATCTCTGACATGGGATTATTGAACTAGGTGTCCTCTGTTTATCTTCTTCTTTTTTTAATATTTGTTTATTGTGCCTGATGCAATGGCCTAGCAGCTAAAGTCCTCGCCTTGCATGCACCAGGATACCATATGGACACCGGTTCTAATCCCAGCATCCTCGCTTCCCATCCAGCTCCCTGCTTGTGGCCTGGGAAAGCAGTCAAAGATGGTCCAAATCCTTGGGACCCTGCACCCACGTGGGAGACTCGGAAGAGGCTCCAGACTCCTGGCTTCAGATCGGCTTAGCTCTGGCCATTGCAGCCACTTGGGGAGTGAATCAGTGGAGAGATCTTCCTCTCTGTCTCTCCTCCTCTGTATATATATCTGATTTTGCAATAAAATAAAGAACTCTCTAAAAAATGGATTTGTTTATTTGAAAGGCAGATCCACAGAAAGAGAGGGAGAGACAGAGAGATGTCTTGTGTCCACTGGTTCCTTCTGAAAATGCCCGCAGTCGCAGTGCTGGACAAGGATGAAGCCAGGAGCTCAGAACCACTTCCCGGTGTCCACTGGAGTGGCAGGTGCCAAGCAGTTGCTCCATCATCTGCTGCCTTCCAGGGGGAACAGCTGGAGCAGAGGTGGAATGTGAATCGTGCTTCTGATGCCACATGCTAGCGTGCCAAGCCAGGCTTCGCTTATCTGCTGATGTCCTGTAACACTGCCGTCAGGTGGGACAGGGTGAAGTCCACGGGCAGGGTAGGAGAGCCTTTATCCTGGGGAAATTTGGATTGAATAACTGGGGTGAAGAAATCGCTTGTAAAACATGCAGAAAGCATTCACGCGAGGAAAACCTGCCAGACCTGTTCGGAGTTCATCAGGTTTCTGCTCACCCAGAAAATGGGCCCTGTCGCTCCTCAGTTAAATGTCAGCCTGCTGTTTTTAATAAGCACGCCTTGGAGATGTGTTTATTTAAACCGTTCATCTCGCAAGACAGGCTGTGTGCCTGCAGCAGAAGCCTGGCTTCTAGCCCCAAAGAGACCTTCGGATGTCTCTTCCCCTTTGGTGGGCCGGTTCAGGCTTTTTATGCGGGACCAGCTTCTGAGCAAAGTCAAGGCAAGCTGTCTTGGGATCTGTGTTTGTCTTGCTATTTCTTTCTTAATTTCCCTGCAAGCTGGGAATTAGTAGATGCACAGTAAAACGAACAAGAGACCCACTGCTTTGCACGCCCTGTTTGTGGTCCAGGGATGGGTGGTGCTGTGTGCCCATCAGTCCTTGGGTGTGTCCTTTATGCCGTTATGTGGCTACTGGTGAGGTCACAGGCGAGGGGGCCGGGGTTGTACATTTCAGCGATGTCCAGCTTGCTCGTTGTTTGTCTGGGAGATTGATTTACTGAATGTGAAATTCATGGTCGGCAGCCACGAATCGGGAGTCCCACGGTGTCTCTGCATTTACTTAGTTATTTTTCAGAATTTCAATTGTGTTTCTAGAATGCATGTTTTACACCTTTCTTTTTACATTCATTTTTTGAAAACATATATTGGAGAGTCTAGGAAAGGAATTAGACACCATGAGCTCTTGGCCACTGGGTCACTCCCCCGGTGTCATCTGTGGGCATAGCTGGACCTGGGTTGTGTCCCCTCCTCTGCCAGCTGCTGTCCACTGGCTCACTGCCCCAGGTCATCTGTGGGCAGGCCTGGACCTGGGCTGCGTCCCCTCCTCTGCCAGCTGCTGTACACTGGCTCACTGCCCCAGGTCATCTGTGGGCAGGCCTGGACCTGGGCTGTGTCCCCTCCTCTGCCAGCTGCTGTCCACTGGCTCACTGCCCCAGGTCATCTGTGGGCAGGCCTGGACCTGGGCTGCATTCCCTCCTCTGCCAGCTGCTGTCCACTGGCTCACTGCCCCAGGTCATCAGTGGGCAGGCCTGGACCTGGGCTGCATCCTCTCATCTGCCAGCCGCTGCCCCTTGAGCTGTGCGTCAGTAGGAAGCTGGAGTCAGAGGGTTCTAGAACTCCAAGTTCTCCAAGTGTGGCATGCAGGCATCTTAGCCACCAGGTTACGTGTGTGCCTCAGTTTTCACATTTCTTTGGTTAAATTTAATACTCAAATAGTTCAGTCTTTTTATGCTGTTATATGTTGAATGCTTTCTTTGTTAATTTTTGGATTATTCATTGCACATGTTCTAAAAAACAGCTGAACTCATTCACTAGTTAGAATAGTTCTAGTGTGTTCCTTGGGGTTTTCTGTGTGCAAGACCATGTGATGTGCAAGGAGTTATTTTACATTTTCCATTGCAGTCTAGTTGTCATCTACATCTAGTCCTTGGCTACAACCTCCGGTGATGTTCTGAGTGGGCTTATCTTTTGGATCTCAGGAGAAATGTTCTCTGACCTTGTAATGTGATGCTCACTGTGGTTTGGTTGTGGTCTGAGTGCCTGTGACATTGATTCTGGTTTGATTCCGCATGACATTGGCTGTGCTGTGATTTGATCTGACACTGGCTCTGGTTTGATATGATATGATAATTGCTCAGGTTTGATTCAGTGTGATGTTTGCTGCGATTTGATTTGATGTGGCATTGCTCTGGCTTGATCTGGTGTGATGCTGGATATCATTTGCCAACCTCAGCTTTATTCATTTATTTGATTTTCAAGAATTTATTTGGGACTGGTGCCATGGCACAGCAAATGAAGCCTCTGCCTGCAGTGCCAGCATCCCATGTGGGTGCCAACACGAGTCACAGCTGCTCCACTTCTGATCCCACTCCCTGCTTGTGCTCCTTGGAAAGCAACAGAGGATGACTCAAGCTCTGGGACCCCTGCATCCACATGCGAGACCCAGAGGAAGCTCTGGGCTTCAGGCTGGCCCAGCCCCAGCCATTGTGGCCGTCTGGGCAGTGAACTAGTGGATAGAAGATCTGTGTCTCTCACTCTCTGTAACTCTCAATAAAATAAAATAAAGCTTTAAAAAGAATTTAGCTTGGTTATTTGTGAGACAGACAGACAGACTGTCCTCTTCTGCCAGCTCCCGCCCCAAATGTCCAGGAGCCAGGAACTGCAACCAGACCTTGCCAGGGTGCCCAAGCACGGAGGCGGTTGGCTGCTGCTTGCCAGGGGGCGTGAGCAGGAAGCAGAGCTGGCACTGAAACCCGGGCCCTCCTGAATGAGTCACACGAGCCCTGAGCACACGGCAAATGCCTCTTCCTGAACACACACGTTTCTAACAAAGGCGCCTTGAGTTAATGACTCCACTCATGGCAGTCCGTCCGTTTATGGACAGGTCCGTCCTGGCCTCTCATCTCAGTTGCTCTGGGGAGTAAGTTTCTGACACAGAAGCTTTGGGGGACACACTCAAGCCACAGCCCTGCGCTTCTCGTGCCTTCGCTGGGAGAGTCTGGCCCAGTCCAATACTGTGCAGCTTTTCTTCTGTTCCTGTTAAAGAGTTTTGCACTTCACCCTCTCTCATTTCTGTCTTTAATCCATTTGGAGTTCTTTCTTGTATGTAGCGGACAATAAGGGCCAAAGCCTTCTCTTTAATGCTACAGCGTTTGGTTACTATAGCTTTGTAGTAAGTTGGGAAATCGGGAAGTCTGAGTCTTCTTCCTTGATTGCTCTATTACAGGACAGCTCCGTGGCCTTGGAGTGACCTGCTTCCCTTGACTTTCTGGCTGTTTGCGGTTCTCAAGGGTAACTCGAGTGTCCTGAGATAGGACCCAGCTGCCTGAAACAGCCCAGGCTTTGTTCAAGTCTGTCTCAGGATATGCAGCTTCTTGAGCGAAGAAGGGACCGTGTGGGAGACAGGCTGCAGCCTGTTTCTCTCTCCTGTGGAAGCAGGATGTCCTTCAAAGCTTTGCCCAGTGGGTCACGTGTCCCCCAAAGTGGGCTGCCTCTCAGGGTGGCCGCTGGCTGTGGTGCAGAGTTGGGCAGGCACAGTCAAGACTCCATCTGCCCTGGGTAGCTTTCTTGAGCCTGGGGGAGCCCAGCTCAAGGTGGATCCCTTGTCACCTGTCTGCAGTGGTGTGTGTTTGTGGTCTGTGCGTCTCACCTGATCTGGACAAGTAGGTAGCCTGGGGGTGCTGGACCTGAGCCGTCGCTCCGGATGCCAAGGGCGTTGTGTCCAGACTGCTGCTGGTGGTTGGTGCAGCAGGGATCTCTGCTGGTCTCCGTGCAGCCCGAGTTCTCTTCTTGGAATCAGCAGTTAGCAAGGCTGCTTCGCCTCTTTTTCAGGGTTGTTTTGGGTATGTGGAATCACTGAACTCTCATGTGAATTGTACAGTGGATTTTTCTTTTCTTCCAAAATACCGCTTTGGGATTTTGACAGAGATTGCACTGAATTTGTAGATTGCAGAATGTAGATTGTAGATTACAGGAGCGCATGTCGTTTTAACAACCTTGAAGATACATTTTACATTTATTTGTATGTTTTTTTAATTTCTATTGGAAGTGTATTTCTATTACAAGTGTTTTGTATTTCTCGTTATATACTTAAATTTGTTCCTTTTTTATTCCTTTTGATGTGAAAGTCGAAAGAGCGATTTTCTTATTTTACATTTAACTTTTCATTGCTAGTGTTTTAAATGTGTGATTTTTAGGTGTTGATGTATGCTGTGGTTTTGTTGAAATCGTTTATTGGCTCAGATTTTCTTTGGTTTAGTTTGCTGAGAGAGAGAGATGCTTATGGCCTTCTGCAGGTAAGAAGATACCAACCATAGAACTCTTCTTTCTTTCTCTGCCATCACAAGTTTCTTTTTCTTCCCTACTTCTGGCTGGGGGTTGGAGTGCTGTGTGGGATACAAGTGGTGGAAGCATATCTTGTCTCATTCCAGATCTTAAGGGAAACACTTTCAGTCTTTGAGCTTTGAGTGTGACATTCACTGTTTGTGCTGTTCTCGGTTTTGGTGGCTGCTGTTGTAGGTGGGTGGTCTTTAGGAATTTGAGTTCCTTGCTAGTCCTGGATCTTCGAGTCGTTTTGTTATGGAAATTGTTAGATTTCTCTGTATCGGTTGAGGTGATCACTGTTTATTTCTCTCATTCAAGTAACACGGTGTGTTATCTTAGTTGCTTTTTGTGAGCTGGCCCAGCTTTGCACTTGGGAATCAATGCCACTCGGTTATGGTTACAGTGTTTTTATTGTACGACTGAGATAAGTTTGCTAGTGTTTTGCTGTGGGGGGGGGGGCGGTTACATCAGTATTGATAAGGTATATTGTTGTACTTTTTGTTTGCGCTTTGGTGTCAGGCCTGGCAGAGTGAGTTACAAATGTCCCCCCATCTTCCATTTTGTGAGGAAAGTCTGGTAAGGTTTGGTGTTCATTCTCCTGTTTGCTAAGCATCACGCTGTGATTTGCACCTGTGCTTTCTTAGGGAGAGATGCTTTCAGCAATTGAGCACTCCACCTCTTCACTGGTTCACGCTCAGACGCCTGCGGTGGCTGGACTGGGTAGAGTCGGTCTCCTGTGAGAGTGGCAAGCAGCCAGCCCCTTCCAGGGAGCGGATCGGTAGGAAGCTGGGGACTAAACTAGCAAGGCTCATGCTGAATCCAGCTTGGTTTCCTTTCTGTCACTGCTTTTGACGTATCTTTTTGTATGTTACTTTTGTTTTCACTTGTCTCAAGATATTTTATAACTTCTGTGATGATTCTTGGACCCATCCTGTCGGAGTGCAGCGTGGCGTTTGATTTTCAGGTTTCATAGTTGTCTGTTCCTGTTCTCTGGTATCACCCTACTGTGGTTACAGAAAATACTTGGCCTGATTTTTAGCCTATGCAGGTTCATTGTTTCTGGCCTAATCCTCCATTTGTCACGGAGAATGCTCCTTCTGTGCTTGAGGGTAATATATAACCTGATGTTGTTAGGTGGAAATTATGGATGTTGCTGCAGTCTACTTTATAATGCTGTTTCAAGCAGTCTATTTTCTTTTTTGTCGTTATTATTTATTACTTATTTATTTGAAAAGCAGGCTTGCAGAGAGAGAATCTTCGCTGTGCTGGCTTGCTCTCCAGATGGCCCACATGGCCAAGGCCATGACCGGACCAGAGCTTGGCACTCCAACCCACATGGCCCGTGTGGTTGCAGGCCAGCTTCCATCGCTTTCCTAGAGACATTATCAGAAGTGGAGCAGGCAGGACTCGAACTGACGCTCATGGGGGATGCCTGTGTTGCAGCGGCCTGCCCCCAAGTCCTCTATTTCCTTTTTAATCATTCTGTTGACTATGGGAAGTAGGGTGGATGTTGAAGTCTTAAACTGTTGTTGCTGGACCGTTTCTCCCCTCAGTTCTGTTCATTTTTGCTTCGTATATTTTGGAGCTCTGTTGTTAAGTATGCATGTATAATTGATATGTGGCCTCCTGCCTCATCATCCTTTCATCAATATATGAGGTCCTCTTTCCATTCCTTGTAATTCTTTTTTTATTTAAATTTTGTTTTATATGACACTATGTTGTAGGAATCAAAAGTCAGAAGCCAAGATCTTGGTTCTTTTAACCTCAGACAAGGAGTTGAATGAGACATAGACAACAAATGTAACAGTAAAGGCTCGTCATAGCAAAAGGTTCATCATAGCACGTTCTGTTAGGATGTCAGGAGCTGGACAGCAGTGATCTGAGGCCCCCAGTGCAGAAGAGAGTTCTACTCTTCTAGGAGTGGACACTGCTGAGGGTGGCCCTTGGTGTGATCCTGGGGTCATCTGATGTGTAGGGCTTCTAAGGGAAGCTGCCTCAGCCTCCCCAGTTAGTCCTTCTGCCTTCTGCCCCAAGGGCAGGGATAAGGGCAGGAGACAGAGACACCAAAACAGACCAAGACCACAAACAGAGGTTTGGAGTTTGTTTTTCTCAGATTACCAATTAGCCTCAGCTTTCCTGCCTCAGCCCTACAACCTCTCCAGTTCCTTTGGTTGTTAGTTATGTACTAACAACAAAAAGGGAGTATCTTTCTCCTGTCATTTTGTGTTTGTCCTTTCCGCCTTAAATCTGAAGTACATCTCTCGTAGTCAACATGTGAATAGATCTTGTTTTACAATTCGGTCTGCCTGTGCCTTTCATGTAATAAAAGAATTTAGTCCATTTATGTTTAATGCTGTAGACACTGTATTTTTTTATGTGAGTGTACTCCTCCATCTGCTTATTCAAAAAAGCAGAAGTTAGCCATGACCATTTTAGACAGGTCATTCTGGAGCTGTCCCATAAGGAGTCAGTATTGTCCTAGGAGATGACAGTCCCATGTGTGTTACCACCTCAGAGACCTGCTGGTGGGACAAGACGTGTCGGTGGGCAGTGATGCCAATGACCCCAATCCTTGGTGGGCCTGTGCTAATGTACGTGCTTATGTCTTAGTTTTTCACACACAAAAAATTAAGGAATAATACAAAGAAATGCAATTATATTTTTCATTTCTGTCCAGTGTGTTATATGTCAGAAAAGAGCCAACAGATTTTTTTTTTTTAATTAAGCATATAAGGTACACGAAGAAAAGTAGGGGCCAGTACCGATCAAGCTGCCTCCTGTGGTGTGGGTGCTGGCTTATGTCCTGCCTGCTGCCCTTCTGATCCAGCTCCCTGCTCATGCGCCTGGAAGGGGGTAGAAGATGGCCCAGGGGCTCGGGCCCTGCACCCACATGGGAGATCCAGAAGCAGCCCTGGCTTCTGTGCCCTGGGATGTTTAGATACACAGATGCTCCATGTGCGGCACAGTTGCTTCCGCAGCGGGGTGACATACTGTGCAGGTGTAGCCTACAAGCAGTAGTAGCTATTCCACGGAACTCAGCTTGAGCTCCTGGCAGCTTGAACTTTATAATCCACCTGACCATACTCTGGCCTAACTGCCTTTTCTCAGAGTGCATCCACCATTTAGTAACATACGGCTGTGTTTCGTAGCTGCATGAGGGTGCATACATGTTGTGTCTAGACAGCAGTAGTCAGCATAAATATATATGGTTGTTAAAAAATTTTAATATGTTGTCATACAGTAGGAATATACAAGGTTGTCTGTGTGCAACTGCCATAGAAGCAATAAATGCCCTCCTCAGGTGGCAATGCTAGAGACGTGTGCCTATGCAATGGTGCTAATGTGAATTCTGCAGGTACCACATGCCAGGCACTGGGCCAAGGACAGTCAGGTTAACTCTTGATTCTCATAATGTCCTAATGAGGTTCTGACCAGGAAATGGGCTCAGGGAAGTGACTTCTCTCAGGTCACAGAACCCCCACCATGGTCACAGGCCTCAGGAGTGCCAAGTCGTCTTCTTCAGGAGATCCTAAAACAATCAGGTCCCTTGGACAGTTTTCAAATGTTATATCTTTATAATGTGTACTCAAACATCTCTATAGGAAAACAGACATTAAAATTATATAGTTGAAATATGGACATAATAGCATTGCCCACCTCCCTATCCCCCTGAACCTTTTTTTTCTTTTTCTTGTTTTTCCTTCAACTATAGTTAACTATGTAAAGATTGTCAACAACAATACAATAAAATGGATAAAAAAAAAAAAATTATATAGTTGAAACCGGCACATTGAAAGCATAGTTTCTGAATCCCTATGTGGCTATAACAATACAGTTTCTCAAATTTTATTACTGAGATATTTAGGGCTTGTTGTGCAAAGTCAGTAAGAAGCGCAACATCTGAACAGCAAGGAAAAGCCAGCAGTCCTTGCGGGTCAGAACTGCCCAGCTGCTGGGGTTGGCTGTGCACTGACCTGCGGGGCTGTTTAGACTGGGGCCCAGGTCTGCTGAGCGAATCCTGAGGCTTGGCTTCAGTGTTTTATCGGGGTTGTGACATCATCGCAGATGAACAAGGAGCCGGGCTGGGAAGACTCCTCACCCAGTCCTGTTCCTTCTAAACGAGCAGGTCTCCGCAGGGCCCTGTTGGAGCTGTTCCCACTGTGTGGGGAGCTCTGCACCCCCACGTGACCCGCACACCCAGGCTGCACCCTTCTCTGTGTGCCTTCCATACCTGGCACAGATTAAATTCCCTCATTGCTGTGCATAAATTAAGTGCAACCCAACACCTTGCTCCTTTGGCCTCCAGAGGGCCACATTGTCCTGCAAGGAGAAGGCCAAAGCCGGCCATGTCTGGGACAGTGAGTGGCCAGTTTGGGGATTTTTCTCAGAAGAGGTTTTGTCTTTTGAATGAAAATGGGATTTTGCTGGTAGCATTTGAAACTACAGAATTATTGAAATTCTATTCATCTCAACTTCAAAGAATACGTAAGCTACGAGGAACCAGGCGTTCTGTGTATGTGGAGCATGGCCCTCCCAGTATTGCTATCAACGGCCGAGCGCTGGCCGAGCCTTCAGCCAATGTTCATGTGCAGAGGTTCTGAGTATGTGTGGACTCCTGAAGAATGTTGAATAATTCAGTCAGGATGAAGAAGAAACTGGAGAGGCTTTTGCATTGCCCAGGTAAATAGTGTTTATTATTTATAATGAGGCACTTTGCTCTGAGGCCTGCACCTTAGCTCCGGAGCGGGCCTGGGAGCAGTGCTGGCCGAGCTGGCCCGGGAGCCCCCGGGGAGCAGTGCTTGCCTAGCTGGCCCGGGAGCCCATGGGGAGCAGTGCTGGCCAAGTGGGCCTGAGAACCCCTGGGGAGCAGTGCTGGCTAAGCTAGCCTGGGAGCCCCCCAGGAAGCAGTGCTGGATGAGTGGGCCCGGGAGCCCCTGGGGAGCAGTGTTGGCCTAGCTGGCCCAGGAGCCCATGGGGAGCAGTGCTGGCCTAGAAGGGCGGGGAACCCTCTGGGAGCAGTGCTGGCCAAGCTCACCCGGGAGCCCCTGGGGAGCAGTGCTGACCCAGCTGGCCTGGGAGCCCCCAGGGAGCAGTGCTGGCCGAGCGAACACTGTTGAACTCATGTGTGCTGATTAATTTTTTTAAAGATTTATTTATTTATTGGAAAGGCAGATCTATAGAGACAGAGGAGAGACAGAGAGAAAGATCTTCCATCCCAAGTGGCCGCAATGGCCGGTGCTGAGCCAATCCGAAGCCAGGTGCCAGGAGCTTCTTCCAGGTCTCCCATGCAGGTGCAGGGTCCCAAGGGTTTGGGCCATCCTTGACTGCTTTCCCAGGCTACAGGCAGGGAGCTGGATGGGAAGTGGAACTGCCAGAATCAGAACCGGCACCCATATGAGATCCCAGCATGTTCAAGACAAGGACTTCAACCAGTATGCTATCGCGCTGGGCCCTGATACTTTTTTAGATTTATTTGTTTGAAACGTAGAGTGACAGAGAGGGAGAGACAGAGAATCATCCACCTGCTGGGTCACTCCCCAGATGGTCACGATGGCCAGGGCTGGGCAAGGCCCAAGCCAGGAGCCGAGAAATCCATCTGGTTCTCCCACTTGGGGGTAGTAGGGGACCAAGCACTTGGTCCAGCTTCTGCTGCTTCCTGGGTGGGAAGAGGAGCAGCCAGGACACGGACTGAACCAGCCCCCGTGTGGCATGCCAGTGTCACAGGAAGCAACTTGACCCGTTCTTGTCACCACACGAGGCGCAGTTGATTGCTTATCTGTGGAAGGGAGTCGTTGCAGCTGTGCAGTGAGGCGCTGTTGGAAACTGGAGCAGCAGAGAGAGTGATGTGACCCCCTGCGGGAAGGACAGCAGCAGGGCAAGCGGCGGTTTTCCATGCATGCCCCCAGCAGCCCAGCCAGGACGTCGTCTGGGCTCCCACGCTGACAGCCCAAGGAGCTGTGGTGAGGGAGAGACAAGAGCCAGTGGTGGCTGAGCAGGGAGGCATGCGGACAGGGCCCCGGCGTTGTGGAGGCCGAGGGCCAGCTTCTCCGTCGCTGGGAACTGTCTTTGCATCAGCAAAATTCCACTGCATGTTTGGCCTCTCGCTGTTGGCCCGGCGGCAGGAGTGTGGCCGTTCCCTGGCTGTTGTAGCTGACACAGCTACAGTGCGTGAAGCCATGCTTCGCTTCTTTTTTCTTTTTCCATTTTTTAAAGTTCTATTTATTTTATCTGGAAGACCTTTTTTTAAGGTTTTTATTTATTTGTATTGGAAAGCCAGATATACAGAGAGAAGAGGCAGAGAAGATCTTCTGTCCGATGATTCACTCCCCAAGCAGCTGCAACGGCTGGAGCTTAGCCGGTCCAAAGCCAGGAGTCAGGAGCTTCTTCTGGGTCTCCCCCGCAGGTGCAGGGGGTCCCAAGGCTTTGGGCCATCATCGACTGCTTTCCCATACCATAATAAGGAGCTAGGTGGAAATCAGGGTGCCGAGACACAAACCAGCGCCCATTTAGGATCGTGGTGCCTGCAAGGTGAGGACTTTAGCCACTAGGCTACCACGTTAGACTCTAAAAGACACATTTTAAAGAGAGGTCTTAGGTCTGCTGGCTCACTTCCTAAATGCCCACGATGACCAGAGTGGATCCAAAACCAGGAGCAAGGGGCTTCTTCCGGGTCTCCCACACAGGTACAGGAGCCCAAGAACTTGAGCCATCCTCTGCTATTTTCCCAGGGCATAAGCAGAGAGCTGGATCAGAAGTAGAACAGCTGAGACACAAACTGGCACCCAGGTGGGATGCTTGTGCCATAGGGTAGGGCATGAACTAGCTGTGCCACCACACCAGCCCCTCCTTTCCCTCTTCTTTTTTTTTTTTTTTTTTTTTTTTAAGATTTGTTTTTCAAGCCATGCCGTAGCCAGGATCTGAGAGCTTGAGCTGAGTCTCCCACATGGGGTGCTGAGGTCCATACCTGGGGGTCTGGAACAGACAGTGACACCAGGACTCCATCTCAGGCATTCGGATGTGGAATGCGCACATCCAGATGATGGCTTAACCACGGCACCAAATGCCCGCCCTTCGTGTGACTTTGACCTGTATGTTTGTAATGATTAGAGACATCAACCACGTTTTCATGTTCTGACTGACTGTACCTGTATCATTGCAGAAATGTCTGTTCAGGTATTTTGCCCATTTTTAAATTGGGTCGCTTTTTTTTTTTTTGCTGTTGAATATTAGAGGTTGTTTGATACATCTGGACATCAACCCTTATCAGATACATGACTTGGAAGTATTTTCTCCCATTGCATGCCTCAATGTGCTTAAGTTCGTAATGTTAATATAATTCCATGTGTCTGATTATCTTTTTGTTGTCTGCGCTTTTGGTGTTCATATGAACAAAATCATCGCCAAGTCAGGCCTCGTGGTTTTTTTTAAAGATTTGTTTATTTTTATTACAAAGTCAGATATACATAGAGGAGGAGAGACAGAGAGAAGGATCTTTTGTCCACTGATTCACTCCCCAAGCGGCCACAATGGCTGGAGCTAAGCTAATCTGAAGCCAGGAGCCTGGAGCCTCTTCCGAGTCTCCCATGCAGGAGCAGGGTCCCAAGGCTTTGGGCCGTCCTCGACTGCTTTCCCAGGCCACAGGCAGGGAGCTGAACGGGAAGCAGGGCCACTGGGATTAGAACCGGCATCCATATGGGGTCCCAGTGGGTGCAAGGCAAAAACTTTAGCCACTAGGCTAGTGTGCCAGGCACACAGAGTTGATTTTTAATTTTCTTATTTTTCTCTTTCATGTTAAATGTTTTTATTATTACATATACTTAATGGAGGATTTCTTTTTTAGTATTCCAGTTCTGTGGTTGGAATTAAAACTACAGCAGTATTCAAGAGATTTCCCTTTGTCCTGGTAGCAGCATTTTTATTATTATAGCGACATACCTGAAACAAGCCACTTAGGAAGAAATGGGGTTCATTTTGGTTCATGGTTTCAGGAGGCCAAGGTTGGCCAGCCCCGTTGGTTTCAGCCTCTAGTCATGTTGTTGCTGGCAGCGTCCTGAGGCAGCATGGAAGGCCACACGACAGGACAGAGTACGGACACCTGTGTTTGTATCCAAGCCTCCAGATTCAACCCTGACAAGCCAACCCAGTCTCCTGCCTTCCAAAGGCCCGCGATGACTGGGAGCAAGCCTTGGGACAGCACACTGTTCTGCTCCATGACTGTAATGATTTTCTCTCTGTGTGCGCCTCAAGGGTTCATTTGGAGCTCACATGTAGTACCAGGCTGAAGCCCGTCTTTACTCTCTCCCCCCATCACTGGCTCTGGATTCCAGCCCATGGAGAGTGTGTGAGCCTCCCAATCAGACTTGGCTATTTCTGAGGGCTTCCCCAGTTCCGTGCATCTTACACCTGTTCCTGTTCCAGGATCCGTGAGTCTTAGGGCAGCCTGTGGCAGGTGTACAGTCCCTTGGCAGTGGGCCAGATGAGTTTTGCAAACCGAGACTTTCAGCCGTGCAGCTCTCGGGATTTCCTGAGCCTTCTTGTCTCACCCATGAAGTTTGGTCATATGGAATCTGAAAAGTTCTAGAAAGACAGGCTGCCTCCTAGGCTGAAGGGAGGAAGTTTGTGTTCTTTTCCTGTTATATTTGAAAACACTTCGGGCACCTGGGCACCTTCCTTACACCAGGTGCCCAGCAGTCTGGGGAGGCTGGGGACTCATGCTGGGGTCCAGCAGAGTGGAGCTGGCTGGGAACTCGGGAAGAAGAAAACGAAAATTGGAATCAGTGGTCTTTTTAATTTTTTTAAATTAAAAAATAGAGCACAGCTAGACATTGCTAGGAAATGTCCTAACGATTTGTGACAAAAAAGACCTTTCTTCCTTAAAGTGAAAAGTTTTCTTAAATTTTTTTAGATCTTATTTTCGGTTATGTTTACGTAGTTGACTAGAGTGGCAAAGGTCAAAGATTAGGGGAAAGCAGGTGGGACCATTGTTTCTAAATTTTGTTCTTGTGTATCTGGGGGAAGGGGGGAGAAAAGGGGGGAAACTTCACCCAGCCTCCCAACCACCTCAGTACCCAGGGATGGGGAATGCCTCCCAATGTCATCCCAGGGTCCCCGTGTGGACCATGCTCTGAGCATTCCACTCATGTGGTTTTGACAGTTCTGACATGCTGTTGATGTCACACTCCAAGGATGAGGAAATCCTTCCAAGGTCAGGCTGGCTGACACAGTCCACCTCAGAGTCTGCATCTGCCCAGATGTTTGCTGTCAGTAATTTGCTGGGTTACTTGTCCAGTTTGCTCTGCCCTCCATCCTCTGCTATGGTATCAGATGTCTCCTGCAGGCCCCAACGACTGCCTTATCCCCTACATGCATCTGGGTATGCCATCCACTGCTCCGACTGAGCCACCGAGGACGTCCAGTTCTGACACATGCACTCCATGATCAGATGATAGCTCCTGTTGGAGCTCTGAATCTGGTGGTTCAGTTGGGGGATCCCCAGAGAAACTTCATCTGAGGTGATCCCAGACCTGACTCCTGTGTGTGCTAGCCAATGTGGTCTCACTTCGTCCGTCACCCACATCAAGCTGCGCAGACTGGTAGTTGCAACTGATGGATCGACTGTGTTTCCAGCCCCATCAGTGGATGCTGCAGCCCAGCCCAGTCCTGCCCACCAAACACTCTGCTCCCATATACACCAGTGGGAACTGCAGCCTAGTCAGAGTGACCCCAAATGACCCCCGCCAGGGCTGCCTTCAGCCCTGGCTCCTGTGCTTACCAGTACATGCGGCAGACTAGTCCAGTCTGTCCCACATCCCATTCAGCTCTCATACACATCAGAGGGCGTTGAAGCTTAGCTCGCCCCAGTTGGCCTTGCCATCCAGCCCACAATCATGCCAGTGGGTGCTACTGCCTGTCTAGCCAGGCCTACCCCAGCCCTAATTCTCATGTTCACCGATGGGGGCTGCAGCCCATCAGAGAGGTGCCCACAATTTCCCTACTGAGCCTTCTCCCAGTCCTGGATCTTGTACTGTCCAATGGTTCTGTGGCCTAGCTTGACAGGGTTTGCCCCCATTCCCAGCACTTGCCAGATGATGCTGCAACAAACTCCAACCAGTCTACCCTTTCTCTGACTCATGCATACACCGGTGGATACACCCTAATCCAGTTCACATGCAGGCCAATGGGTGTTGTAGCCCTACCCGGCCTCGTCTGCCCCTAGTCCCTATTCTTTCTCACCATTATGAACAGTGTCCCAGCAGAGGAGTCCCCCACAGGCCCCCTACCAGGCTCACACCCTACACTCCCCCTCGCTCTGTGTGCCCTCATGTGCTGGGACAGTGTTCCAGCCCAGGCTAACATGGCCTGCCTCACCTCAGCATTTTCTAGTGGTGCTATAGCCGGGCCAGGCCTGGTCTGCCCCCAGTTCCAGCTCATTCTGGTGGGTGTTGCAGCCTAGTCCAGCCCAGGCAGTCCCCAGTCCAGGCCCTAATGTGAACTGGCTCATGTTGCTGCCTGACCCAGCCTGTCCTGTACCCCATCCTGGTTCTCAGATGTGCCAATGGGTTTTATGAACTGGCCCAGCCTGGCCTGCCCCAGACCTGACCCACATGGATGCCAGCAGATACTACAAACTGGCCTAACCGTAGTTGCCCCTGTAGGTGAGCCATCCTCAAACATGTCAAACAAATCAGCCAACATTTATGAATATTCACATTTTTATATAGGTCTCCCAGGAAGGTTCTCAACCCAAGGACTGAGTGAGCTGGTAAAGGGAGACGTGCAGTCTCAAAGCTGTCGACCTAGAAAAACTGTGTAGTGTGCTTTCTGGCCTGCTGTTAGCTTCCCTGTTCATTCATTGTTTCAAGATGATCAGAAGCGAAGGGTGGGTGTCCACCGCTCGCCTCACCCTGCTTCCTTGATGTGCCAACAGCACACACCCACACAGGGTTATTGGGCAGGTCCCTTCCATTTACACCTGTGTTGCATGAGAGATCCGGAACTGGAATATTGATTTCCAGGGAGGACTTTGACTGGATTCAGATCTTATCAGCAGGTGTATAATTCAAGGTATGATGAGTTCCCCTTCATAATGAGATGCCTTTGTGAAGACACCATCTGTGTTTGCCGAGGGAAGGAGATGAGCAGGCAGATTTTCTTAGATTCCAACCCCGGTGTCAGTCTGAGTCATGCCTCCCTCTTATGGCTTCCTTACTCCTCTTTGTAGAATGGTGTCTTAGTTCTTGTACCTACGTGACAAGCTGAGTCATTTGAGATCGCCATTGTATGAGTACACGTACAGGTGCGCACAGATTGCTCTAGCCTAACACCTTCAGGACTTTGGTCTGTTTCATGTCTTAGCAACATGTGTATGTTCATAAAATTGCTCTGCTCATAAAATGTTTGAAAATGTAAATTATGAATCAGGATATAAATGCTCAATAACTAGGAAAACATTCTTTACAATTTAATGTATTTTTAACATTTTTAAGCAAATATATTTTACTGCAGAAGGTAGACAAGCTTCTGATGGAATTGTTCTAAGGCACGAATTAGCTATTACACATAAAAGGACCCATGAGTGAGTAAGCTGATATTAATACAAAGTTTTTCCCCTGCATTGGCACTTAACAAGGACACCTCCCAGGCTGTTAAAGTTTCAACAGTGGATTACTCAGGCTGTTGACCTATCATAGAAATACCCTATAATTGCACAAACTAGTTTTCTGTTGCTGGGCATTTAGTTTCTTTCTTCCATGTCCTTTCACAATAAAGTTCTGGTAAGCTTGCGTGTTGGTTTGTGTGTCTCTCTGAGTCCAAGGAGTGGCCGGCCTTGGTGAGAACGGGTTCACGTCTCTTGGCTGTAGGCGAAGTCCCGTCCCTAGCCAGGGTGAGGCCTCCTTGTGGTGGCCCCAGGCAACCCTGAAGGCTCTGGGCTTGACAATTCCACCCTAGCGAATAGGATCTGTGTGTACGGGAGCAGTTTTGCATATTTTAACCTCTTTTGTCTATTTTTATTGAAACTACTATTACTCCTTTGTTTACTTATTTTATTTACTTAGTTATTTGAAAGGGAGAGACAGGTCTTCCGTCTGCTGCCATACCCCAGATGGTCACAACATCCAGCCCTGGCCCAGGCCAGCAGAAGCCAGGAGCTTCATCCAGGGTCCCCCACATGGCTTCAGGGCTCTAGGCACTTGGGCTTTCTGCTGCTGCTTTCCAGTCCCATTGACAGCTAAGCCAAGGCAGAGCAGCCAGGGACAGAACCAGCTCTATGGGGGATGTTGGCTTTCCCTGCTCTGCCACAGCAGCAACCCCCTGTGCTTTCCTGTAAGCACATCATTTAATGCAACTGTAAGAAAGAGAACTTCTGTCTTAAGGGGAAAACTCAGAGAGATACTTGAGTTTATTGGAACTAAAGGTAAAAGGAAAATTCCAGGATGCGATTTGCCCAGGATCCCGGAGATGGCCGATGTGAGCTCTGAAGCAGGAGCCTGGGATGTTACATGTTGTGTGTATGTGTGCATATGTGTGTGTACATAAATGCTGAAAAATTAGAACCTGTGTTTATGACAGTGTTACTAATACGTGTTAGCAGACAGAACTGAGGGTGACTCTGGTTTCCTCTGTCATCTTTTTGCACTTTTTCCTAAATTACTTCTAACACGATAAAAGAAATGTTGGTTCTTGTGATGGTTCTTTTCCATGCTTCCTATGGCTGCTCTGAGCTTAGCTGCTAAGGTGGGGCTGCGTCCTCGCCCGCCCCTCGCCATCCTGCGGGGACTCGGAGTCAGCACAGGCCTGCTTGTCCCAGCAGGTGGCAGTGTGCCAGTGTGGCAGGACGAGTCCTAATGTCTCTCCTTTCCCTTGTTCCCAACAGCGTGCTATGGGATGGAGGAAGAGGAGAGCCACTACATCCTGCAGCTCAGGGCAGTCTACAGCAGCTGCGACACGACGGGCACAGGCTTCCTGGACCGGGACGAGCTGACCCAACTCTGCCGAAAGCTTCAGCTGGAAAAGCAGCTGCCTGTTCTCCTTCAGACGCTCTTTGGCAGTGACCCCTTCACCAGGGTGGGTACCGCACGGGCAGGAGGCCCTGCCCCGGGCCCAGCGGGCAGCAGACAAGGCTGTGTGATGAAGCACAGCTGCCGGGAGGTGGGCTGGCCTGCTTTGTGCCCACAGACTGAGTTTCCCCAGAAGGCTTTGCCATTTAGTGTAGGAGCTGCCAGAGGTTTGTTCTACTTGGTTCCTCCAGGAGATGCTGCCGTGGAGTAGGGTGGAGAGGGGTTTGGCGCTGATGGTGGCCCTGTGGGTCACAGACACACAGGCTGGATCTGGGGTTCACTGGTACAGCACAGCCCTGTCTTAGAACCTCCAGGGCAGATTTGCTTTCAGGGTCCACAGCTTGAAATTCATCCAGCACAAAGGGTCCCCAGGTTCAGAGGTTTTCCCCTGGGTTCATCTGGCAGATGGATGATGTGAGCTTGGAGGATGGTTTCCTCCAGGAAATTCAAGGTCATCCGGAGTGATGACCTCTCGGTTGTGGTGACCTGCATGAGCAGTCAAAGCACCCCACTGTCCCCCCAGGACCCAGACATGAACATGTCAGTGCACAGGCTAGGACTGTTGCTGTCACTCACTCGAACTCGGAAGGAGGCGCTTTTGTCCTCGGGACGTCATGAAATCCTTCCATTTCATGTGAAAAACAGATCAGCCTCTATGTGTCCCTGCATTGGCTCTTGGGCAAAAATAAGCACAGCCCCCTGCCCATCCCTCATGCTGGCCTGTGCGGGTCGCCAGGTGGCCCCACCCATTGTCACTCCTCTGCTTGCATGGCAGGGAGCTGTTGCTCCCCCAGAAAGTACTCCTCCCATCTGTGGGAGACGGGCTTTGCCGATCCTGTCTCCCTACTTTCTTCCTGCCTTCTTAAAATACACCAGAGAATAGATGGGTCTTTGATGTTATTGGGAATTCTGTTTGGGACTCAGGTCAACCAAAGGTATATCTGTAAACCACCAACACTGTTTATTATTCATGTATTTTAAGCATATGTAATTTCCAAGTCCCTAGTGGCTATGCCCATCCCACAGATCCCCATGGAGATGAATGTTGTTACATGAAAAGGTTTGATTGATTTAATTGAAGGGTGGAGAGAGAGAGAGAAAGACAGAGAACGTCCACCCACTGGTTCATGCCTCGAATGTCTACAACAGGCAGGGCTGGATCAGGCCGAAGCTGGGAGCCCCAGACTCCATCCAGAGCTATGCAACAGGGGCAGGGCCCCAGAACACGGGCCTTGTTTCCCTGCTTTCCAGGTTACTTAGCAGAAAGCTGGATCAGAAGCAGAGCAGCGAGGGCTCCAACCCGTGATCTATGATGTACGGTGTCAGCACCACGAGCTGCGGCTTACCCCACTGCACGATGGGACTGGTTCCTGACACTCACCGTGGAGCGGTGATCTGACTTCCTTGATATTTTCGATGGTTTGGAAAATTCAGACCAAAAGAGTAACTGTTGGGCCCATCACCTTGTAGCATCAACTGTAGGCTCAGTTGACTGCAGTGGGCCGTATCCTTCCCCAGGCTTCCCTTCCTTCATGTTCTGTGTCTGCAGGAACGACAGGAGATTGGATCAGCAGAGACAGGTAGGCTCAAGTTACTTGGAATTGTTGACTTCTCACATGTTGTGTGTGTCCTGAAATGCAGTTTCTCCAAGATGGAGCACCTTCCAGTGTGTGAGACGTGAGTTGGCTTCTCAACTCCCAGCTTCAGCCGTAGCTGGGAGTGTTCTGGGTACCTGGGGAGAGAGTGGATAGAGTGCTCTGTCTTGCTCTGTCAAATAAACAAACAAGTGCTAAATGGCAAAGAGTAATAATAGACTAGAAACAGCTAAATGCACGGATTAATTGCAAGCCCCTGGAATATAGCAGGAAGATATGGAAAGGAAAGACAGTGAAGTTGGAGGTGACCCAGTGTGCCCTTAACTGGGATCCCAAAAGATGGCCAGTGTGCCATTAACTGGGATCCTAGAAGATGGTCCAGCGTGCCCTTAACTGGGATCCCAGAAGATGGTCCAGCGTGCCCTTAACTGGGATCCCAGAAGATGGTCCAGCGTGCCCTTGACTGGGATCCCAGAAGATGGTCCAGCGTGCCCTTGACTGGGATCCCAGAAGGTGGTCCAGCGTGCCCTTAACTGGGATCCCAGAAGGTGGTCCAGTGTGCCCTTAACTGGGGTCCCAGAAGATGGTCCAGCATGCCCTTGACTGGGATCCCAGAAGAAAGGAGTAAAAAGGTCAGGTGCACTGTGTGAAGAGAAAATTGCCAAAAACTTTTCTGGACACAATATATATCTTGGTATTTCAAACCAATGAACCTACAAGGATAAATGATAAATCCGCACATACCATATAATTGGAAACTGAAAGAAAACTAAGAGAGAATACCTTAAAAGTAGCCAAAGGTGGACACATAGGATTGCTTTGCATCTTCCTTATAACTGTATATGAATCTAATTGTCTCAACATGAAAAGTTTAATCTTTTAAAAAATCAGCCAAAAAAAGGGCATATCCTGAAAGTTAGCTATAGTTCGGTTAGTGATTGCTTCTCTAACTGCCGCAGTGGAAGCTAGAAACAAGTGGAAAGATGTCTCCGGTGAGCGAGCGGAAAATAACTGCCTGCTTGAAGCCCGTGCCAGCAGAAGTGAGGCAGACTGCATCAGTGACGAGGGGAGCTGGGCTCAGCAACAGCAGGGTACGGAGACGCACACACGTAGCATACTGTTGACCGACACTGTGCTAGCCGTGCCTTCACATTCTAGTTGGAGAGTCGGAAAATAAACTAATACCTAACCTGATGCCAGGCGTGACACCTGCAGTGATATCCAAGCCTGTCAGAAGAAGGGGAACAGACAGACTGGGATGACGACGACAGACGGACAAACTGGGACGGACAGACAACAGACAGACGAACGAACGGCGGACGGAGAAAGACGGGACGAGGGAGGAGGGCGGGCGGGAGGAAGGGTGCTGGAGAAACAGGGAGGAAAGCTTAGACCAATGGGGACAAGAGCAGCGGAGAGAAGGATTTAAACGCAGCCACTTTTGGCAGTGAGGGGTCCGATTGTGGTTCATGTTTTCCCAGACCCTCAAGAGCATGCCTCGTTATTTTAGTGTCGCTGCGGGGCGGCGACAGTCTGTTTCTGTGTGGTTAACATTTTATTTTGTTTATTTTTTGCTTATGCATATTTTAAATGAACATTTATGTTTCATACACACAAAGAAGATTGATTTGCATTTAGAAAAGCCAATTAATTTGCAACCAGCTTTATTGGCAATGGAAATAGTTTAAGCTCTTCAGAAATAACTATTAAAAACAGAAATATATCTCACACTACCTCTGGCTCTCCTAGCCGAAGGAGAAAAACTGGAAATTATTACAAAAAAATAATAATTCTGAGGCCAGCATGGTGGCTCAACAAGCTATTTCTCCACCTACAGGTGCCAGCATCCCATATGGGTACTAGTTCATGTCCCCGCTGCTCCACTTTCCATCCAGTTCCCTGCTGATATCTTAGGAAGGTAGTAGAGGATGGTCCAAATCCTTAGACCCATATACCTACATGGGAGACTCAGAAAAAACTCCTGGCTCCCAGCTTCCAATGGGCCCAGTTCTAGCCATTGTGACCATCTGGGTAGTGAACCAGTGGGTGGAAGATGTCTCTCTCTCTGTATATCTGACTTTCCAAATAGAATAAATAAATCCTTTAAAAATATGTAAAATTAGGGCCCAACATGGTAGCTTAGTGGTTAAAATCCTCACCTTGCACACACTGGGATCCCAAGTGGGCACTGGTTCAAAGCCTTGGGAGACCTGGAAGAGGCTTCTGGCTCCTGGCTTCGGATCGGTGTAGTTCTAGCCATTGTGGCCACTTGGGGAGTGAATCAGTGGATAGAAGATCTTCTCTGTCACTTCTCCTCTCTGTATATTTGACTTTCCTATAAAAAATATTTTTTAAAAATATGTAAAATTATAAAGAAAGATAAGTGGTTCATGTGTTCATTCCACATGAACATTTACTGTACAAAGCAAAATAATGTATGGAGAGTTATCATACGTGACAGCGAAGCCACCCAAGTGAGGAGGGCAGTCATGGAGTTGCAGTGTTACACAGGCCTCGTGCTGTCACAGTAGAGGGGAAATATTGGTTAATAAGTGAACTTAGAAAAGCTCAGGGTTCATAGTCCAAAGCCGGGAACCAGGAACCTCTTCCGGGTCTCCCACGCGGGTGCAGGGTCCCAAAGCTTTGGGCCGTCCTCCACTGCTTTCCCAGGCCACAAGCAGGGAGCTGGATGGGAAGCAGGGCTGCCGGGATTAGAACCGGCGCCCATATGAGATTGGGACGTGTTGAAGGCTAGGACTTTAGCCGCTAGGCCACGCCACCAGGCCCTGTTTCTGTTTGATTTGAAAGGCAGATCAGCAGTAGCACAGAGAGAAACAGGGAGACAGACCGAATCAGCTGTTTGTGGGTTCGGGCCAGGCTAGAGGCCAGAGCTCAGTGCGGGGTCCCCCTGGCAGCCTGTGCTTGAGCCTCCAGCCAGGCACTTCCACATGGGATGTGGACATCCCAAGCAACATCTTTTTGCTTCTTCTTTTTAAGATTTTATTTATTCGAAAGGCGGAGTGACAGAGAGAGGAAGAGATTGTCCTTATGCTCACTTCCCAAATGGGCCCAGTAGCTGGGGCTGAACCAGGCCAAGGCCAGGAAGCTAGAACTCATGTGGGCCTTCCACAGGAGCCCAGGTACTTGAGCTGTGAGCTGGATGTGAAGCCAACCAGCACTCCACTATGGGATGCCATTTAGGGTTACTTTATGCCTGGTCCTGCTGCATGCTATTTACATCCCTCTTTTCTGCACTTCGTTTTCCAAATTGGAGAGTCAGATATACAGAGAGGAGGAGAGATAGAGAGGAAGATCTGCCATCCGCTGGTTCACTCCCCAAGCAGCCACAATGGCCAGAGCTACGCCCCTGTGCCTGGCCAGGAGCTTCTTCCGGGTCTCCCACGCGGGTGCAGGGTCCCAAGGCTCTGGGCCGTCCTCAGCTGCTTTCCCAGGCCACAAGCAGGGAGCTGGATGGGAAGCAGCAGAGCAGCCAGGACACAAGTTTATTTATTTAGAAGGTAGAATGACGGTAAGGCACAGAAAGATCTTACATTTTCTGGTTTACTCCCTGAAAGACCATGCAGCCATGGCTGCACAAGGCTGAAGTCGAGAGTCAGGGGTTCCCTCCAAGGTCTCCCTTGTGGGTGGCTGTGCCCAAGCATTTGGAGCATCCTTTGCCGCCTTCCCAACAGGGAGCTGCATCAGAGTGGACCTGCAAGAAGGTGGTTGGCATGTGTGAGCTATTTTAACTGTTTAAAGATTCTTTAAGCAATCGTTGCATCAACCACCACAGATGTTTCTCTTTCTTTGTATGATGAAGACCAGGCAGCTAAGCTTATCTGAATATCCAGAGGAACCATTTGTCCCCATTGGACTGGCAGGTTTACAGTAATGTTGCATATGGCTGTACAAACAGAGAAGCAGGGAAAATGCTAAAATGTCCCTCCACCTGACCCCCATGCAGGGGGCAGCTCAGGGCTCTGTTGCAGGAGCAGTGACTGATCGTATGGTCTATTGCACAAAACCTGCGGCTTAGAAGAAAAGATGCCTGCTTGGTTCTGTTGGAGATGCTCATTTAATTTAGACATCTCATATTGACATTACATTGTATGTCAAAAGTAGTTTGAGCGAGTTTAGATGGTAACATGTGGTATTTTTCTTGACCTCCTTGTAGGCGTAGTTTGCCTGGTGACCGACTTATCTGTGACTAGCGCTAATGGGGAGCCGGGGTAACACAGTGTTACATTTGTGTCCCCCCTTCTTAAACTTTGGTGATTAAATTACTACAGAGAACACCGCCCCAGCTGATTCACTTTGTTTTTCTGCCTGCCCAATAGGCTGGTTGACTATTTCAGTTTTTAGGGCTAGTTGTCTCTTGAAGAACTTTTTAAAAAAGTTCGTGGAGCTTATAAGTCCTCCCCAACTGAATGTGTATGTAAACAAAAACTTGTCAGATAGCAATATGGCAGCATTTATTTCAGAATCCATAATCAGAATTATGGATTCCAGGTTAGCTCTTTTATCATTGCAGAATTATATTTTTGCTGCTGTTACACTAGAATCACTTTTAAATGGCATCTTCAAATTGAAACATATTTTAACTGCTTAAGACAAAGGTAAATTAACACTTTAAATGGGTATAGGATGCTTCTGTGTAAGACTCATAAATATTAAATTACATATAGAAGTGATTCATAGTTTATGAGCAAGCTATTGGTCAGACATTATATACAGACTTTGACATACCACAGAATATATTGTTGCAGTTGTGAAATCCTCTTGTCTAACCTGAACTTAAATTCCACGGTGATAGCGTGGCCTACATATTGTTACTGAAGTAAGTGAATACATTAAACAAAAGAAGGCGGCGTGAAACTGCTGGCACCCTAGCAGCAAGTTAACTCACTGCCCACAACATCAGCCCCATACTTGTTTTTAATAAAATTATGAATGGTGTTTACTGCTCTGTTTCTTATGTTCTTTTATCCAGTGCTCTGGATCAAAGGGCAACAGTAGATTCCTCCGCCTGGGAACAAAGCCCCAAAGGCTGAAGGAGCTCAACGTGTGACCCCCTTGCATTTCTGTAGGTGAACTTCGAGGAGTTTAAGGCGGGCTTCGTGGCCGTGCTGGCGTCCGGGGCTGGTGCCAACCCTGCGGAGCAAGAGAGCAGCTCTGTAGAATCAGGTGAGATGCACTCAGGCTTTCCTTGGTGTTGATGAGCTAGCCTTTGAAGGATGGCCACGCGGGTCAGAAAACTCAATTCTGGCTTCACCTCTGTCTCTGCCCGGCTGGGTTTCTTCTCCTCCTTGTAGGTAGTGAAATACAGTAACAGCAGGTGTTCCACCTGCACTATAAGGTTATGAGCCGATGGTTGTGGGGGAGAATTAACAGTACAGTACAGATGGTTCTCTGAGTGTGGCATGCAGGCTGGCCCAGGCCAGCCCTGCAGTCTGGTTGGTCACGGACGGTGATGTGCTGTGCCACTGTGAGTGATGGGAGTCAGTTGCAGAAATGGGGCTGGTCGCGTTCTCAGGAATCAGTCCTTGGCCTTGGTCCTGGGCTCAGGTGCAGGGACAGTCAGCGTTGCCAGTTCCTATTTGTAGCAGCCTAGGCAAACCAGACAGGCTTTGTCTCTCACACATTCTGCAAGATGTGGGCAGCCGCTTACCTTCCTGAACTGATGGGAGTTGGCAGCAAGACTGTGAGGCTGGAGAGAATCCCCCTTGGGGCAGGTGGATTGAGTACGAAGTGGAGGGTGATGACAGAGCACTCCCAGGTGTAACTGTTCCCGTTGACGTGTGTGGGCACTTTGCTGTGTCCCACAGCTGGCTAGTGCTATGCAGGTCCTGGCCAGGAGGGGTTGCATGGCTGGGGTCAGAGGAGGAAACATCAAAGGACATTGCACCTGCTAATGGGACGAGGAAATGGGCCGAGATGGGAAGAGACTTCCTCACCTAGCCCCGCCTGAGATACCCCTCATGCTGGAGGGCTTGTCCCTGTCCCCTCCATACACCCACCCCACGTTCAGAAGGGCTGACCCCACCACGCCCCACCGAGCGCAGAGTGACCGCTGCCTGTGCTCCCTGAGCTTGCATTTGTTTCACGTGCCGCTGCCCCCCAGCTCAGTGCTTTTAATCTTGTTCCAACCCTATCCCTGTCCCTCACCCTGTGCATGCCTGGGGAGTGACTGTGATGGACCACATGACCTGTCCCTCAACCTGGGCATGCCTGGGGAGTGACTGTGATGGACCACATGACCTGTCCCTCAACCTGGGCATGCCTGGGGAGCGCCCGTGATGGACCACATGGCCTGTCCCTCAACCTGGGAATGCCTGGGGAGTGACTGTGATGGACCACATGGCCTGTCCCTGTCTCTCACCCTGTGCATGCCTGGGGAGTGACTGTGATGGACCACATGACCTGTCCCTCAACCTGGGCATGCCTGGGGAGCGCCCGTGATGGACCACATGGCCTGTCCCTGTTGCTGTACTTGCCTAGGGGAGTGCCCGTGATGGACCACATGGCCTGTCCCTGTCTCTCACCCTGTGCATGCCTGGGGAGTGACTGTGATGGACCACATGACCTGTCCCTCAACCTGGGCATGCCTGGGGAGCGCCCGTGATGGACCACATGGCCTGTCCCTCAACCTGGGAATGCCTGGGGAGTGACTGTGATGGACCACATGACCTGTCCCTCAACCTGGGAATGCCTGGGGAGTGACTGTGATGGACCACATGACCTGTCCCTCAACCTGGGCATGCCTGGGGAGCGCCCGTGATGGACCACATGGCCTGTCCCTGTTGCTGTACTTGCCTAGGGGAGTGCCCGTGATGGACCACATGGCCTGTCCCTGTCTCTCACCCTGTGCATGCCTGGGGAGTGACTGTGATGGACCACATGACCTGTCCCTCAACCTGGGCATGCCTGGGGAGTGCCCGTGATGGACCACATGGCCTGTCCCTCAACCTGGGAATGCCTGGGGAGTGACTGTGATGGACCACATGGCCTGTCCCTGTCTCTCACCCTGTGCATGCCTGGGGAGTGCCCGTGAGGGACCACATGGCCTGTCCCTCAAAGTGCCTGTGGCAGGAACACATGTCCCAGGTTTTGAAGAGTGACCCGATGTCCTTGTCATTCTGTTCTTCCGGACCGAAGTTGAAGGTGTCAGTCAGTGCATTCGAGCTCAGGGCGTGCTCACACCTTTGAGGTCACACACTGAGGCCCCAGCAGATGTACAAAGCTTCTGTTGGTGGTGAACTACCCCTCCCAGCAGCTGCTGCCCTCCTGTGCCCTCTGCAGTGAGCTAAAGGGACTCCGGGCCAAGATTTGGGTGTTCCCCACCTGAAAGGAGGCCTGATTCCTCCACCCCTGCTGTCGCTGTTCTGAGGAGCTGTGTGTACACTCTTCTCCCAAACCTTGTTTCCCTGATGGAGCCAAGTGAAAGCTGGGTGAAGATGTCTTCACACACACACACACACACACACACACGTCACAGGTGCCAGCCCTTCCTCTCTCTCTCTCTCTCTCTCTCTCTCTCTCTCTCTCTCTCTCTCACACACACACTCACATCCTGGCTTCAGATCGGCTCAGCTCTAGCCATTGCAGCCATTTGGGGAGTGAACCAACAGGTGAAAGATCTTTCTCTATGTCTCTCCTTCTCTCTGTAAATCTTTTAAATTAAAATAAATAGATTTTTAAACATGTTTATATAGGCACTTCAACCTGAGCACGCCCTGCTGTCTCAGACGCCCAGCCTGGGCCAGAGCACAGCTGAGTTCACAGCTTCCCGCAGTTTTCCAGGCCATGGTGTCTCGGCACGCCAGAGTACAGAGCGCCCTTCCAAGGCTCCACCAGCAAATCTCTCGTTCTCCTTCCAGCTGTCCCACCGAAGTATGTGAACGGCTCTAAATGGTACGGCCGTCGGAGCCAGCCCGAGCTCTGGGACCCTGTGACAGAAGCCAAATGTGTACCTGAACCGCAGGCCAAGGGCAACTTGAAGAGCCAGCTCCAGCGTTCTGCCTCTCTGGAAAGCGTGGAGGTGGGTCAGCCATTGCTTCCTGCCCCAGCTCACCAGCATTGGGGGAATAAATGTTTTGTTTCATCATGGTTCATGGCACTTTCTCACCAAGGGTGTGTGTCTGTGTGTGTGTGTGTGTGTGTGTGTGTGCAGCAGTGATAGGCAGTCCTGGGCACAGTAAGTGTCCGTAGCATGGGCTCCCATCACCCACTAATATTGCATCTCCACTTGTTTGGGGTCTGATCATGCACAGGATAATCCTAGCCAGGGGGTGTCTTCAGGCCTCAGGAGTAGAGCACCTACACCTTCGTACTTGTCTTCTCTCCCTCATGCCTCTCCACCACTTGCCCGTCTAAGCGAGAGGCGATTTTCATGTGGCCAGGACAGAAATGGCAAGGTGCCTTTTAGCTACAGCCTTTCAGTTAAGTGTGCACAACCGTGGTCCCTGCTGCCTCCGATTCTCAGCATATGTTGAGGCTCGCATGTTACGACAAGCTAAATATGAGCCAGCCACCTCCTGGGACTCGGTGAGTTGTGGCATGTTCCCCAGCCCTCCTGAGCCATCCATGGCTGCTGGGAGCTGGGGGCAGAGCCCTACAGTGTGAGTGTAAGGAGGTATATCCATGGGGCAGGTCCATGGCTTGCAAGTTAGGCAACGACCCCAGCAGGCCCCTGGTTCCTGCTGTTACAAGGGGGAGGGGAGCTGCATCCAAAACTCAGACAGCTCGGGGCCTCACTGTTGGTTAGCTTGTACCTTGAACAGAGGAGGCAAACAGATGTGTTCTGCAAACAGATAGAAGGAAAATAAGCCTGGCTTCCAACTTGAGTGTCTGTTTTCTCCCAGGCCCGCTGCAAGCTTAGGATACCCCCTTTTGACCCTCTGTTTAAATTTGGCTTCTAGGCCTCGACCTGTTGTCCTACATCTTGGTTGTTGCCATGTCTCCCCTCGAGTCCTTGACCCTGACACCTGCATTCACACAGGGCCGCCCTTGGTCTGCCCGCGGATTGATTCTCTTTGCCACTGGTTGGCAGTCCTGGTCACCCAGGTGCTTCTTGCGTGATCAGCACCTGGCTCTGATTGGCTGCGCAGGCCGCTGAGATGGGAGGGCTTGGCTCCACACATTTCCTGATAGCCCTGCCTATACTCTCTCGGGTGCAAGCGGGCAGAGGCTGTCTCAGAGTCAGGGTTTGCTGTCCCAGGGCACCCTGGAGGAACAGAGCACCGCTCCTGGCCTCTGTGCGGTTGCTGGACATGTGGACACTGAGGAACAGTGCAGAGAGCAGTGCTGGTGCTGGGACTGGCGAGCAGCTCCAGGGCCAGCCCCATTCACTGTCTGAACTGAGGTCATTCTTTGATGACGCTGGTTTATGTTGAGCCCCGAGCATGGACCTAGGCAAGTCTGTCCCTGTGTGCCTCTGAGAGGGCCGCAGTCCATGTGGGGTGAGGCGCAGTGTGTGACAGGGACTGCACCACGGAGGCATGGTGGCTGACCCCCAATGAAACGCCCCGTCCTGTTGGCTCCTGGTGCTCTGTCTGCCACGACATGTTATGCGCCTTCACATCCTTCTCTTCATGTTCTCCCACAGAGCATCAAGTCAGATGAAGACACTGGGAGCATTCAGGAGCCTCGGAATGAGTTGCTTGAAGCACAAGGTAACATGGTGGTCCCTCCTGCCGGAACTGGCTGGTTAGGGTGCACAGCCACCGCGTCTGGGAAACACATGCCGTGGCTGATTTCCCAGGTGTGGACAGATGTGATCATCACAGCTGCAAGGTGCTCCCTCCGCCCTCAGCACCCTCTGTGGTCACATCCCGGGCAGAGGCTGCTTCTGCCACTGCCTCCCGACCCCAGCTGCTGGGTGTGACCCTGGAGTCTCAGACCAGTCTCATCACTTCTAGGGCTACCCTGTACCTTCTCCCTAAAGGGCCAGTCCTGGGCACAGCTTGGATCTTGATATGACAGATCCGCCTTGCCCACGAGGGTCTCTGTGCTTCAGACGGGGGATAGGAGGTGGATGTGACAGCTGCAGCGCGTGGCCAGGTCCCTGCACAGTGCAGGGATGTGGACTAAGCTGCCTGTGGGGCCGTCTGCCAGACCCACGCCTTGGGACAGCAGCAGGTGCCTGTGTATGACGTGGCATCTGCCTGGGGAGCACACACATGACTTGCTGCTCTCATGGGTAGAGACTTCTTTTTAAAAAATGTATTTATCTTCACTTTATTTGAAAGGCAGGAGAGATGGAGGTCTTCTGTCTGCTGATTCATTCCCCCAAATGCCCACCATCACAGCCAAGTCAGAGCCATCGGCCCAGGACCTAATCGGAGTCTCCCACGTGGGTGGCTTGTGCCATCTCAAGTGGGACTCGGGTGTCTGAGCTGTCACCTGCTTCTCTCAGAGGGCACATCCACAGGAAGCTGAACCAGCAGTGCTGGCGCGCCCATTTTCGCCTGGTCCAGCCCTGGCACCTGTGGGCATTTGAAGAATAAGCTGGTGGATGGACATGCTTCTCTCTCTCTCTGTTTCTCTCTCTCTTTGTCTCTCTTCTCTCCTATTTCTTTTCCTCCTCCCACCTAAATAACTAAAAATTTTAAAAAAGAAAAGAAAATTTGCAAACATAGAGTAGAAAGAAGTGCACTGGCCTGAGCTGTGTGCCAGCACCACACAGCACACAGTGTGACTCCCATCTGTCCATCTGGTCAGCTGTCTGTCCATCTGTCAGTGCTGTGTGCCAGCACCACACAGCACACAGTGTGACTCCCATCTGTCCGTCTGGTCAGCTGTCTGTCCAGCTGTCAATGGACAATGCTGATGTGGTTCCCACAATGATTAAACCTGGAACATGGGATCTGACTGAAGAATGGTCAGCAGGTTCAAGATGTGGAGTGTGGTCGTTGGGTCTGACTGTTGAGGAGTGGTCAGCAGGTTAAGGTGTGCAGTGTGGTTACTGGGTCTGTTGAGTGGTCAACAGGTTAAGGTGTGCAGTGTGGTCAGTGCATCTGACTGTTGAGGAGTGGTCAACAGGTTAAGGTGTGCAGTGTGGTCGTTGTGTCTGACTGTTGAGGAGTGGTTGGCAGGTTAAGGTGTGCAGTGTGGTTGTTGTGTCTGACTGTTGAGTGGTCGGCAGATTAAGGTGTGCAGTGTAGTCATTGGGTCTGTTGAGTGGTCGGCAGGTTAAGGTGTGCAGTGTGGTCGTTGCGTCTGGCTGTTGAGGAGTGGTTGGCAGGTTAAGGTGTGCAGTGTGGTTGTTGTGTCTGACTGTTGAGGAATGGTCGGCAGGTTAAGGTGTGCAGTGTGGTCGTTGGGTCTGACTGAGGAGTGGTCAACAGGTTAGGGTGTACAGTGTGGTCGTTGAGTCTGTCTGTTGAGGAGTGGTTGGCAGGTTAAGGTGTGCAGTGTGGTCGTTGGGTCTGATTGTTGAGGAGTGGTCGGCAAGTTAATGTGTGCAGTGTGGTTGTTGTGTCTGACTGTTGAGTGGTCGGCAGATTAAGGTGTGCAGTGTGGTCGCTGTGTCTTACTGTTGAGGAGTGGTCGGCAGGTTAAGGTGTGCAGTGTGGTCACTGGGTCTGACTGTTGAGGAGTGGTCGGCAGGTTAAGGTGTGCAGTGTGGTCGTTGGGTCTGATTGTTGAGGAGTGGTCGGCAAGTTAATGTGTGCAGTGTGGTTGTTGTGTCTGACTGTTGAGTGGTCGGCAGATTAAGGTGTGCAGTGTGGTCGCTGTGTCTTACTGTTGAGGAGTGGTCGGCAGGTTAAGGTGTGCTGTGCAGCTGTTTGCATGCTCTGAGTTCATCATCCCAGTGTAGTAACAAGCACATCTGTCCCTTCACGCAGTGATGTTTGTGTGTGACAGGAGCACTTGAACGGCTCTCGGGTGCACAGTGCCATACAGCTGCTCCTCACCAAGGGTTGCCCTTCGCACTCCCTCCCCACCCTGCCACCTCTTGGCCACCACAATCCGTGGCGATTCAGGTCTCTTCTATGTGGCAGCAGAGTGTGGGCACACATTGAGCCCACCTTCCTGTGCACTCTGTCGTCTCTAGGTGAATTCTCATCTTTCATATACTTTTGCTCTGCAAATAGTCTTCAGACTCTACTGTTTGGGGAATAATGACCAGAAAAATCTGTGCCTGTTCTGTCCAGATGTGAGGTTTTTTTTTTTTTTTTTAAATATTCTCTGCCTGAGGTGAGTTAAGCCACAGGGTCAGTTCCTGCAGTCCCCGGCCATACATCGGGCTCCAGGGTTCGCTCCTCTGACAGCTGAGGGCTCGCCCCTTGTCTAACATCTCGCTGTCCTGCACCCCCAGCCCTCTGCTCCCCTCTGTTCTCATCTTCATGACCACAAGTTGCACTGTTTTAGATCCCACATCTAAATGCCGTCTTGCAGTTTTGTCTTTGTGTCTGGTTCCTTTCACCTAGAATAATGTCCTCCATTAGGGCTAGTGTTGTGGCGCAGGCAGTCAAGCTTCCACTCTCAATGCCGTCGTCTCACACACGCTGGTTTGACTTCCGGCTGTTCCACATCTGATCTAGCTTGCTGCAGGTGTGCCTGAAAAAGCAGCAGGATATATCCTCACTGCTTGGGCCCCTTGTGATTGACCTGGATGAAGTTCCTGTCTGCTGGCTTTAGCCTGGCCCAGCCCTGGTGATTGTGAACTAAGAAATGAAGAAGGGCCTGGCGGCGTGGCCTAGCAGATAAAGTCCTCGCCTTGAACGCGCCGGGATCCCATATGGGCGCCGGTTCTAATCCCGGCAGCTCCACTTCCCATCCAGCTCCCTGCTTGTGGCCTGGGAAAGCAGTTGAGGACGGCCCAAAGCCTTGGGACCCTGCACCCGCGTGGGAGACCCGGAAGAGGTTCCTGGTTCCCGGCATCGGATCGGCGCAGCACCGGCCGTTGTTCTCACTTGGGGAATGAATCATCGGATGGAAGATCTTCCTCTCTGTCTCTCCTCCTCTGTGTATATCTAGCTTTCCAATAATAATAAAATCTTTAAAAAAAAGAGAGAGATAAAGAAAATATTCATTCATTCTCTCTCTCCCTTCCCTCCCCTCCTCTCCCTCCTCTTCTCTGCTGTCCTGCTCCTTACCCTCCTCTCCCCTTCCCTTCCTTTCTCTCCTCTCCTTCTCCATCCCCATCTCTCCTCTCCTCTCTGTCCTCTCTCTGCAACTCTGTCTTTAAAAGGCAAAGAGTGATGTGTCCCAGGTTCATCCTGTTGTGGCAGGACCACTTCATGTGAAGGCTGAAGACTACATTGTGTATGTAACAAGGTTTAACCATAAACTTCCCTCTTGCTTCAGGCCAGCTGGAAGCCTGGGGTTCCGAAGTTTTGGGGGGCTCTCAGAAATCCTGCAGCCCCTCCTTGGACAGCCCTGAAAGCCAGGTGCGAGCCATCTGGGACAAGCTGGGTGTGGGCAACAGTGGCCACCTGAGCAGGCAGGAGCTGGCTGTGGTCTGCCAGAGCATCGGGCTGCGAACACTGGACACAGAGGTAAGGGGCCGAGGGTGGCCAGCCTCCCTCTGAGTGGCCACTCCTACACAGCAATTCAGTCCCATTACTCTGCTGTCTATACCCGTGGGCAAGCTCCCAGGGCTTCTGCCATAGCTCCAGCCCCAGGCTGGTAGAGAGCAGGCATGCTCAGCCCAGCCTCTGCTCCGGGGGCACGTCTAACACCTTCTGAAGCTTCTCTGCCCTGCTCCCTCGCATTCTACCAGCCAGCCCAAAACACAGCACTTCTGAGCCTGCCTGTGTGCCGCCATCCCTGATGCTGTAATGGGGCAAGCCTTACTGTATCAACACCCTTGTCCAACCTGCACCCACATCAGGCCCTAGGCTGCCCGGGCATGCTTGGAGCATCTGCCTCCTGAGGGTCTGAATGAGCATCTGTGGAATGAGGAAGTTCAGGGGACGCCCACCTGTAGAGAGAGGGGAGGCCTTAGGGAGCCATACCCAGGTGGGGCCCAGACAGTGTGAGTTGGGACAAGAAACACACAGTGCCCTCACAGATAACCGGGAGGTGAACCAGAGCTGAGGAGTGGTGGCTTTCATTCAGGAGCTGGAAGACTTGTTTAACAAACTGGATCGAGATGGAGATGGCCGCGTGAGCCTGGAGGAGTTCCAGCTCGGCTTGTTCAGCCATGTACCTCCATCACTGACAGAAACTTGCAGTGTGGTCGAACCAAGCAGGCCCTGGTGCCATTGCCAGGTAAGATGGGCAGCCTTCAGCCCCTGCAGTGACTGTGGGTGCCCGGCCCCTGCCTGTGTGGCCAGTTAGTGAGCTGGGCAGAGCTGGGCAGAGCAAGGGCATGTGCAGGAGGTTGCATGATTCAGACTCTAGGACCATGCAGAGCTGGGGTTGCTCTGGTGCTGTGCATCCCTGTGTGAGTTACCTGTGGAGTAGGGATGCTCGGACGCTCGTCTGAGGGGGAATGGGAGGTTATGCGAAGTGTGTGACACGTGGTGGGCCCCAGTGTGTCATCTCAGCGTGGGGTGGAATGAATTCCAGTGGGAGATTTCTCTCCCCACTCTGCTGTGCAGTGAAGGCCATGGGAGTGCATCTGGATTGGTCCTCCAGCAGTTCCTCAACCCATGCCCTCCCACCCAGCACTCCTGAGGCTGCATCTCTGAACTGCTGTCTATGGAGTGACTGCAGCTGGCTGTGGGAGCTAAGATTCTGTTCTGTTCTGCGACTGTTGGGCCAGACTTTGGGTTCTCAGTGTGCCTGCCTCACCGCACGGTTGTCCTGGGCACCCCCAGATGAGGTGCTGCTCACCTGGCTGCCTCCGTGTCTGGTGGGGCTGGTCACCTGGCTGTTTCTGTATCTGGTGGGGCTGGTCACCAGGCTGCTTCCATGTCTGGTGGGGCTGGTCACCTGGCTGTTTCCGTGTCTGGTGGGGCTGGTCACCTGGCTGTTTCCGTGTCTGGTGGGGCTGGTCACCAGGCTGCTTCCGTGTCTGGTGGGGCTGGTCACCTGGCTGTTTCCGTGTCTGGTGGGGCTGGTCACCTGGCTGCTTCCGTATCTGGTGGGGCTGGTCACCTGGCTGCTTCCGTATCTGGTGGGGCTGGTCACCAGGCTGCTTCCGTATCTGGTGGGGCTGGTCACCTGGCTGTTTCCGTATCTGGTGGGGCTGGTCACCTGGCTGCTTCCGTATCTGGTGGGGCTGGTCATCAGGCTGCTTCCGTGTCTGGTGGGCACTGCAAGACAGCATTGGAAGGTGCGCCTGAGAATGCAAGTTTGACACCCTGAGTCTGTAGGAACAAAAAAAGGATAAACTCAGGACCCAGAGCTGAGGGACTGTGTCAGCTCAGGAAGACCCAGGGGAGGCTCACCGAGGGGTGCTTAGCATTGGTCTGGGGCAGTGCCTTCTCGGTTCCTGTGCATCAGCACTACCATTGTCTACCTTGAACCTTGGTCCTCAGGTGGCTACACTCACTGAATGCATGTGAGGTCTACTGTGAGCCCCACAGGCTCCCAGCAGGCACTTCTCACCTGCTGTAGAAAGCTGCTGTCCCAAATGTGTTGGGAGCTGCAGGCCCTCCTGGGGTGACATGAGCTCTCACTCTTCCTGTCCCTGGAACGCTTTGCCTGTTCAGTTGGGTGCGGCAGACTCTGAGCCATCTAACCTTACACCCGGTACCCTGCACACGCACAGTCACGAGTCATGCAGTCTTCTCTGAATGCCTGGAACTTAACCCTCCATGCACATAGACTCACACAGGTGTACATGTGTACCCACTTTATGTGCAAACTGTGTGTACACACATACCTGCTGTGCTGTGGACACTGTGCACGCTCACCCGCTGTGTATGCCCCACCCACTGTGTATGCTCCACCCACTGTTTCTTTTTTTTTTTTAAGATTTATTTTATTTTTATTTCAAAGTCAGATATACTGAGAGGAGGAGAGAGAGAGGAAGTGGAGCTGCCGGGATTAGAACCAGCGGCCATATGGGATCAAGGCGAGCACCTTAGCCACTAGGCCACGCTGCCAAGCCCTCCACCCACTGTGTATGCTCCACCCACTGTGTATGCTCCACCCACTGTGTATGCTCCACCCACTGTGTATGTACCACCCACTGTGTGTGCTCCACCCACTGAGTGCTCACCTGCTGTGTATGCTCCACCCACTGTGTATGCTCCACCCACTGTGTATGCTCCACCCACTGAGTGCTCACCTGCTGTGTATGCTCCACCCACTGTGTATGCTCCACCCACTGTGAGGGCTCACCTCTTACACATGCAAATGCACATGTGTCCTGCATCGATGCATCTCATACACGCACATGTTTGCTGTACATACCTTGTAAACACCACATGCACGCACACTTTTGCACCGTATACATGCTCCTGTGTCCCCTCTCTGTGTATGCCTGCACTTACGCACCCCCTCTGCGCACACTGCATGTGTTCCAACTTTCATTGCACCTATACGTGTGTACACACTGCACCCATCTCCACCGTGTATGCTCACTGTGTAAGCTGTGCGCATGCACACCCCTTACAGTGTGCACATTCACCATGTAAACCTGTGTCTCATGTAACACACATTCTCGTCACTGATACACACTCATTGTGTTACTCCATGACCCACCCAGCCATTCTGGGCAGAGATGGGTTCTGACTTCAGTCTGCAGAGCCCTGAGTGCCTGCCTTCCTAATATATGGCATCTGCAGGGAATGCCAGGGTGGCCAAGAAGCCAGCCTGACTGCATTGCGGGGGCTGTGTCCTGTGTGTGTGGACCTGTATGGGTGTGCTGGACCCCACAGGTGAAACCCCTGCACAGAGATCACCGCCACTCTTCTGCTCATACCTGCGGGGTTCAGGTTACGCCACTCTTCTGCTCATACCTGCGGGGTTCAGGTTACAGTCTCCATTTTCAAGGTCATGACATGGGGGAACACAGGTGCCTTGGGTCTGGGAATCTAAGCTTCTCACTGGCAGCCTTGGCCATTTCTGGGTATTCTGGAGCTGCTTTTTCTCCTTGGAAGACCAGGTGTGCTGCCCACTTGGTAGGATGATTGTAGAGCGCCACACGGCTCAGTGAAGCGATTCTCAGTACCCGTCTGTGGGGAGGCAAAGGCACAGCTGACCTCAGTGGCTGCCCTGTGCAACTTGACCTACTCAAGAAGCAGATTACTCATCCCTGCCTGTTTGTGAGAAGGCTCAGACCCGGTGGGAGGGACAGGCCAGGTGAGTGCCTGGAGCCAGGTGCCATGCTAGACAGCAGGGAGGTGTTCCTAGCCATGTGGCATGCAGAACGTGGCCACCATCCTCTGTCCCCTGGCTCATAGGCTCGTTGGGAACCCAGCCTGGGGCAAAACACCATGGGGAAAGTGTGTTGCCCTTTGCAGCCCTATGGCATTTGAACCTCAGGTGACAGCTTTCTGGCCAGAGAGGCATTTGCCTTCCTCATGGTGCTCTCCAGGACTGCCCAGCAGTGGGGCGCATACTGTGTTCTGAGGAAGCGTGTGGCTGTGCTTGGGCTGTCCCTCTCCTTCCTGAACCCAGTCTCCCTTTTTGCTGTCTGGTTTTCCTGGCCCAGGCATGCACTTTCCTGGGTGCTTCCTCTGTTAAACCAGGCTTACCCTGTTACTAATTCAGAGAGAAACCTTCAGACGCCTTTGTGATCATCCTAAGTCATGTCCTGCTGACCATGGCTAGCAATCCGGCCACACACTAGTGAGGCCTCAGGGGGACAGCCCAGGAGCAGGTGTGCAGTCACCCTTGGGGGGAGCCCCAGATGCAAATCATGAGATGACCCCTGTCTCCATTCCCTCAGCTAGGAAAAGGAGCTACTGCCGGTCTCCTGGGTCATTCTTGTTGAGCCTGCGCAAGGATGAGGAGAGTGGCCCATGGGTTAGCATGTAGGTGGGAGGCTGTGGGACCCGTGCCCTGTGTGCTCAGTGTGTTGTTGCCCTCCACAGGTCCCTGAGGAGAGCAGCTGCCACACCCCTACAGCCTCATCGCTCGTGTCTGTGGCCTCCGGCCTGCTCCTCTTCTCCAGCATTGATGACGGAACCGGCTCAGCCTTCCCAGAGCAGATCATCGCCACATTGGCCCAGGAGGGGATTCACAATGGCAGGGAGATCTTGCAGGTTGGAAGCTAGAAGGTGGCACCCAAAGGCGTGGAGCCCAGCAGGGGGCCTGGAGTCAGGTCCCCCCATAGGCAGGATGGAGTACCCTTGTCAGGCTAGCCATGCAGAGAACCTCCTGGGGGAGGTAGTGTAATAGCCGTGTGTTCCATGCAGAGAACCTCATGGGGCAGGTAGCTTTAAAGGTAGTGTTAGTTAGGTGATAAAACATAGAAGAAGCAAGCCCGGGAAGAGCCCGCTTGCAGGCAGGTTCACACCTGTGTCCCCAGTGCAGGGTGAGGAAGTGAGGCAGCAGGTCAGGGGGACCCTCTGCTGTGACCATGAGGCAGCCCTGGCTTCCCTGCCTCCTGACTCCAGCCCTGTCACTGGTTGTGCTGCTGCCCCGCTGCTCTTCAGGGCCTGCCAGGAGACTTTTCTCGGGTGATTCTCAAGGACAGGATCTTGATCTGGCCCTGCACACCACTCAGAGTGTCCCTGTTCAGAGCAGTAGGCCCTGCTGTCAGCCAAGAGTATGGGCCATCTCAGAGGCCAGGGTGGCTAGTGGTGACTCCATGTCTGTGTCCCCTCTCCACCTGACTCAGGGATTCCACCAAGAAGGCTGCACTTGGGAGGTGACAAGAGTAGGCCTCCCAACCTCCCCATCAGCCACTGCTTCCCAGGAGCAGCTCAGGGGGCAGCAGGGCAAGTTCAGGTCCCCGTTTCATGATGTAAGCAGGGTGCCCATCCCTCACTGGTTCTAAGGAGACCATGGATGCTGCCTAGTGCCCACTCGGGTGCAGCCATGTGTGATGTCCAGAAGTCAGAGGGAGAGGAGGTAAGAACCAGCAGGGCAGCTTACACAAGGGCTGGGATGAGGCCTGTACCAATAGGCCACCGAACCTGTAGGTACAAGTGATAGCTGGATCTGGTGGTGGACTAAGCCAAATCAGACCACAATACCCACCAGCACGTGTAAGAGCCAAGTCTAGGGGCAGGCTGGGCCAGGTCAGACCACTGCACATTCTGTACGGGTGAAAGCCAGGTTTGGAGGCAGGCCATGTGAGGACACAGCACCTGCCAGTACAAGTGAAGGTTGAATCTGGGAGCAGAACAGGCCAGACAGCAGCACCTACCAGTGCATGAGGGAGCCAGGCCTGGGGACAGGCCAGGTAAGGATTCTTAGGGTTCTCCCTGACTAGACCACAAAACCTGCTAGTGTGCATGAGAGCCGAATCTCAGAGTAGGACAGGATGGATTAGGCCACAGCGCCCAGCAGCATGTGCAAAAGCCAGGTCTAGGGCCAGGTCAGAACACTACACCATCAGTACAGGTGAAAGCTGGGTCTGGATGCGGGCGATGTCAGGCCTTAGCACTTGCCAGTACAAGTAAGAGTCAGGTCTGGGCGAAGGCTGGGCTAAACCATAGCATCCACGAGAGTGTGCGAGAGTTGGATTAGAGGACGGGCCTGGTAGAGGTCTAAGCGGTCTTCCTGACCAGGCTGCAGCAGTGGCCAGTACAAGCAAGTACTGCAGCTGGAGGCAGGCCAGGCCACTGCACCCATAGGTATACATGAAAGCTGGGTCTGGGGACTGGACTGGTGGTTGACTTAGGGAATCTCCTTAACTAGGTCACTTATATGCTCAAAGCACAGGAACTGGGGTTGGGGGCAGGCCAAGAAAGGCAACTCCCCCTGCTGGGACATGCATGGACACAGGTAGGGGGTAGACAGGGCTGGCAGCTGCACCTGCTGGCACACACTAGAGGATCCAAGGGCTGAGGACTGGTCTAATAGGGATTCTTGGGGGGTCTTCCCTGCTGGGCCGCCCCACTCAATCCCCAACCTCAGGGAACATGATGTGGACATGTGGTCCAGCCTCGGAGCACACGTTGCCATGCAGAGATGAACAGCATACCCAGATGCACACGAAGGACAAGGCAGCCAGCTGCTCTAATCCGACAGAAGACCTCAAGTGCCCCCAGCAGGAGGAGGAAAGAGGAGTAGAGTAGACTGAGCAACACGACAGGCCAACTTCTCCAGTGAGTGCCTAAGCCTGTGGACATACTGAGACAGACATGGGCAGCCAGCAGGCATCAGAAGCAATTTCTCACCACTCACATAAGCAAGCCAACGACATCTCAGAGCAGTCGGGGCCACTCAAGTAACAGTCAAGACATTCTTGCCCCAACTGAGTCCTTGGAACAATATCGGAGAACCATTTTTGTCCCCTGGCACTGATGTGGTCTGACAGCAAAGGGCAGTCCGTCTTCCCTACCCTACCCTGCCCCCTTTGTGATCACAGGAGGGAGGGCAAAGGCTTTGCTTTTCCTCTCACACTGTGTCCCTTTCCGTCCTAATTGGTGGCCCATTTGGGTCTGCAATCCCCTTACCTTTTTTTTTTTTTAAGATTTATTTTATTTTTATTACAAAGTCAGATACACTGAGAGGAGGAGAGATAGAAAGGAAGTGGAGCTGCCGGGATTAGAACCAGCGGCCATGTGGGATCAAGGCGAGGACCTTAGCCACTAGGCCACGCTGCTGAGCCCAATCCCCTTACCTTTTAAACATTAAGTCAACAAATAAATATTGAAAAAAAAAAAAGGTGGGGGGAAGGGGAGAACCAGCAGGCAGTGCTTAGGAAGCAGCCGCAGCGACACTGGCTGCTGGCCAGCTGGCCTGGGGTCGCCAAGGAGTGCTCGCGCCTCTGTCCTGGGCATGTGGGAGGGTGGGGAAGCAAGAAGGCACACAGCACCAGCTCTTCTGCTCTTTCTCTTTGACCTTACCTTTATTTTCTAAAATCCTGAGGGTGTAGAGCTGTGCTCGGCTCTAGGCTTGGGTTGTGTCCCTCTCCTGATGTTTTTCAGCCAGCACACTCTGTGTCTCATAGGCCCAGTGATCTGGATTCTCTGCCTTTGACATGGCAAAAACCCGAGCCCAAATGGCTGGAAAGGAGAGGATTCAGGGGTGGCCGGTGGGCACTTGGGGAGTAGCTGCAGCCAGGCCTGGCAGGAACTGAGTCAGAGCTCTGCAGCCCTCCTCAGCCCTCTCCCTGGTGGCTGTGACCACGGACCAGCCTTGCAAGGGGCTTGCCGAGGCTTCTAGAGCCCTTACAGTAGCCAGGGTTACAGGGAGAAGGCTCTGTCTCCCCTGGGTGCCTGTGTCAGAGCCCCAGGGTGCTCTGCCCTGTGTCTGACACCAACATTCAGATCGGAAAGCTATGTCCACCATGAGGCTGTAAGAGGAGACTGTGCTTTGGGGGCAAAAGAGGGGCTCCTTCCAAGAGGCAAAGGGCAAGTGTCGCCTGTGCCAGGCAGTGTGGGGTGGGCTCTTTGGCCCTCCCGTGGGAGAATAGGAAGCAGCCACTCGTGTTTTTTATGCCCCTTCCAGAGCCTGGATTTCCGTGTGGATGAGAAGGTGAACCTTCTGGAGCTGAGCTGGGCCCTTGACAACGAGTTGCTGACCGTCGATGGGGATGCCCAGCAGGCAGCCCTGGCCTGCTACCGGCAGGAGTTAAGCTTCCTCCAGTAAGAGCCCACGAGGGACTTGGGGTGGCAGGAGCAGTCATCCAGGTGGGGCTCAGGGGCAGTCTGGGACACACAGGTACTGGGCTGTTCTGTGCCCTTCCCTCTTCCAGCCCAGTAACCAATCCTGCACCCTCTGCCCCGTTTAGCTGGTCCTCAGGTGGGTCACTAAAGAGTTAAGATATACAGAGCAGGAAGGAAGGAGGAATGTTGTCCTTCAGGACTGGGTAGGGCCTAAGGACCCCATCAATCCAGTGGAGGTACTGCTCAGGTGTTTGTGTCCACAGAAGGTAAGGGTCACCAACCATTCGTGGTACTGAGTCAGAATCTTGGAAATCAGTGTGTCAAGGTCTTACCCCTTCAGCTGGTTCCAACGAGGAGGGCTTTAACTTGACCCTCATCCCATACTGCTAGAGGTCAGGTGTCCTTCATTTGTCCATGAACCTGCTTCCAGAAGTAGCTGCATGCTTGGCCCAGCCAACGAGAGAAGGAACAGAAGCACTTTTCAGGTGTGACCCCAAAGCTCAGAGGGATAGTAAGGCCAAGTCCCATTGTTAGTGGAACTTGGCTTGGCTTTTAGCCGGCAGCACAGGCCGTCCATATGCTAAGCAGATTGGCACTTGTTGGTTTGGGGTTTTGTAGAAAATATTGGCAGAAATCACATTCTCAACCCTAAGGATTTAAAGTCTGGTCGGATATAGACATGTGAGCTCTCTGACCTCTGGGAGGTTCTGTACACAGAGCCAGGGAAGGGCCTGCCCTACCTGTATCCTCCCAAGGCTGCAGGGCTGGGAAGAGACCTGCCCTGCCTGTGTCCCTGCTAAGGCTGCAGACTTGGGGAAGGACCTGCCCTGCCCATGTCCTCCCAAGGCTGCACAGCCAGGAAAGGACCTACTCTGCCCGTGTCCCTCTCAAGGCTGCAGAGCCAGGGAAGGACCTGCGCTTACTCAGGTACCAGGCTGCCAGAATGATGAGTGGTCACCCTTCTTGTGTCCTTCACGTGGCCATTCCTGGATTAGATGCTGAAGACAGCAGGGCACAGATAAAGCCAGGGGCCCCAATTGTGGTGTGGAACACTGTGGTACCCGAGGCTCTTGGGTTCAGAAACCTTCTGGAAACTGGGCTCTCCTAGTATGCACATCTGTAAAACAAGTGTAGGAATTTAGGGCCTGAGGTTAGCATGGTAGTGGCCTCTGAGTAACGTAGTCATTTCTGTCTGCCTGAGGACATGGGGCTTGCATAGCAGGCTCATGGCGGTGTCCCAGTTTCATTCTGTCTTTGCTGTGGGCAGAGGACGAATGGAGCAGCTGGTGCAGGAGCGAGACAAGGCAAGGCAGGACCTGGACAGAGCCGAGAAGAGGAACCTAGAGTTTGTGAAAGAGATGGACGACTGCCACTCCACACTGGAGCAGCTCACGGAGAAGAAAATCAAGTAAAGTTGGAGGGACCCAGCAGCAAACAGCTCGGTGGCTGCCTGAGCAGTGGCTTTTGATTCAGAAGCTGCCGCAGGCCCAGCTGGGGTGGGGGCCAGGGCATGCACAGGCAGAAGTGAGGCGTCCGTTTCACCTGCTCTGGGGGTAGGGAAAGGTCTGGAAGGGGCGTGTTTAACAGGCAGCCTCTCTGGTGTTGGGGCATTGTGCCTGCAGCAGCTGTGTGTGGCCGTGGGACACAGGGATACCATTTCCTGCTGTAAGGGTCCATCCTACAAGGGTCAGGTATGCACGTGTGTTAGGGAGCTGGAGGAGCAACACAAATGCCAGGGACCGGCCACCACACTGTCTGGCACCTGCCCCCTGAAGTTTGGGCAGTCTGTAGAGCTAGTGGCCAAGAAAGCCAGAGAAGAGACTTCTGGCAACTTTGTTCTGGGCTCACAATCACCTCTGTGCTTTATTAACCAGAGGAAATACCTGGAAGCAGGTTTACAAGGAGCAGGGGAGCATCAGAGAGCAATCTTCCATCCACTGGTTCACTCCCCAAATGGCCACCTTGGCTACACGTGGACCAGGCTCAAGCCTGGAGCCAGAAACTCCATCCAGTTCTTCCACTGGATGGCCAGGACCTAAGCGCTTAGAGTGTCTTCCACTACTTTTCCAGGCATGTTAGCACAAGGCTAGGTCAGAAGGGGAACAGCCAGGAGGTGTGCAAGCCTCCAGTGGGGTGTCAGCAATGGCTTAACCTACTGCAGCACAATGCCAGCCCAAGCTGCTTGCCTTCTCGAAACTTCTGCTCCTCCAGATGTTCTTCTGTGGAAGCAGTAGTTATGGATGCCCACTTAGAAAAACCATCTCTGCACAGGCAGCTTGTATGGGCATCGCTGCAGACATAGCATGTGGGCACCCACACACAGTGACTGTCGCTGTCAGCAAAACAAAGTTCCCCACCAGGCTGCAGGTGAGCAGGCTAAGACGTTTCGTTGGCATTCACGCTCCGGGTGGTTGTGTGTGTGAGCTCATGGGGAAGAGATGAACATGCCGGACGAGCCCGCCGATGGATGCCGGCGGTATCTTGCAGTATCTGTAGTGCTGTCCCTGGCTAAACCAGGGGCTTACCCAGAGGACTCCTCTTCCTCCACAGGCATTCTGAGCCTTCACCAGGCCAGCTGATTGCCACTTCTGGAAGGGCCATTGCTGAGTCCCAGGGGCACCGCTTTAATTTTTGGGATTCTGTGTGTACTGATGCCGTCACCTCATTGTGATTCAAGTCAGCCATTTCACTCCCATTTCTCAGTAAAAGAAACAGGTTCGAAGCAATTCACTAAAAAGCAGCCACACCCACTTGTAGAAAGGTGTGTGATACTGGACCCAGGACAGTGAGAGGTGACCGCAGCCACGTGGTGACGGAATCCTGACTCAGTAAGAGGTGACTGCAGCCACTGGTGACAGGGTGTCACATAAGCCTCACATCTGTCTTGGTCTGTTCTATTCCTAGTGCTGCTTATTTGGGGCTGTAGAAAATGAGGCCTCTGGTGAAAGTACCTGGTTGCTTTGCTCCAGCAGGTAGAAAGGCTAACCCAGTGTTAAGTCCTCTGGCAGCTCCAGGGCCCAGCAACCCCTTCTCATGGCCTGCACACTCGTTTTCCATAGATCTGCACTGAGTGTGGGCTGCCTTATTCTACGTGTTGCCATGGAGGGTGTGCCCTGAACCAACTGGGGCCTTCCCTGGGTGTCTAGACAAGTCCACCCACAGCAGGTTGAGATCTACCAGCACCTGTGCTGTGGAGTGTGTGTGTGTGTGTGTGTGTGTGTGCGTGTGCGCACGTACGCGCGCCTTTGGGAATGCAACGTGGTACTGTGTGGACGTGTGAAAATCTGAATGTGCATACACAGGTATGTGTGTGAGAATGTGGGTCTGAGTGAGTGTAGGTGATGGCAGGGTGGGGGGCTGAGGGTGAGAGTGAGCATGAATGTGGGTGCATGAGACTGAGTGTGGGTAAGCGTGAATAAACATGAGCATGAACGTAACTGCATGCAGGTCAGTGGGAGAGGTGTGAGTTTGTAAATGTGATTGGTTGAGTGCTGGTGTGTGAGCATGGGTGACTGAGAGTGGGTGTGTGTAGCCGCATGAATACGTGCATGAGCACACGTGTGAGTGTGGGAGTATGAGTGTGAGCACGACTTGAGTGTGAGAGAAGGAGAATGCATCCGAGGATAGGTGTGATTAAACATAGATGTAAGTGAAGGTGAGCATTTGTGATTCGGCACTTAGTGTGCGCAAGTGCGAATGGATGTGAACATGGGTGAGTGAGCGTGGCAGACGTGAGTGTGAGCACATTTGGACATGGGAGTGATCATGTGAGTGAGCATGGGTGAGCGTGAGGAAGACGTGTGAAGCTGTGAGTGGATGAGTATGTACAAGTGGGTATGTGAGAGAAGAGTATCAAAGTGTGAGTTCTGGTGAGTGTGTCGATGTGGAAGCCAGGTTGGTGTGGGTGTAGAGCTAGGTGTTTGGGTGTGAGTGTCAAGTGTGTGGGAGAGTGCATGAGTGTATGAGTATGTGTAAGTGATCTGTGTGGCTGAGCGTTAGGGGTGTGGGTGAGTGTATGTGGCTGAGTGTGAGCTAGAGGTGTGTGAGAGTGTGTGAGCTCTGTGGATGAGCATATGTGAGTATGAGCTGGGTGTGTGGAAGGGTATGTGAGTGAGTGAGCAGGGTGTGTAAGTGTGAGCTGGGCGTGTGGATGAGCATGAGTGAGTGTGAGCTGTGTGTGTGGAAGAGTATGTGAGTGTGTGAGCAGGGTGTGTAAGTGTGTGAGCTGGGCATGTGGACGAGTGTGTGTGAGTATGAGCTGGGCGTGTGGATGAGTTAGCTAGGGATGTGGGTGTGTAAGGGTATGTGGACACTGGGTTCCAGGAGCTGTTCTTTGCAAGTGTTCCCCATCATGCCTCATAGCCATAAACCTGACCCTGGTCCTAAGGTATATCTGGGCGAGGACACTTCTCTCGGGACTCACTCGGCCTCTACTGCTTGGCACAGGCTGTGTGACTGCATCATGAGGGTTTTCACTTAAGCATCACCTCGTCTTTGGGGGCAGCTAAAACTGCTGTCTGAGCAATGTCTCAGGGTGGGGTCAAGCATGGGACCTCATGTAGGTCCCACATGCTCAGTCAGCTTTGCTCAGCTCCCAGAACAGACTGCGAATCCACTCCGGGTTTCCTTAGAGGAGCTTTTGTTCAAAATTAGAAGCAGAGTAGTGTTGACAGACTAACAGCACGGGCTGCTGCTAGACCCTCACTCCCTCTGTCTGATGCCCCCACTCCATTACAGTACCACTCTGAACCTCATGTCCTGGCCAGCCTGTGTGTTGGGATCCCAGCTACATGGATGCAGGCTTGGTTATGGCGGCTGCTGTGATGTGGTGGCTGTCCCTTCTGGACGCCCTGGGGAGGCTGGGGGATGCAGGGTCAGTTCCAGTGGCTGCTGTGGTGTGGCTGCCTCTGCTGGACGCCCTGGAGAGACTAGGGGATACAGGCTCAGTTGTGGGAGGCTGCTGCAGTGTGGCTGCCTCTTTTGGACACCCTTTGTGTAGCATTTCACGCTGCCTGGTTCTGGGGAAAGAGGCTGACCTGTGCATTGTGCATTGAGGGTAAGGAGAGGCAGAGGACTACTGTGGATAGTCAGGGAGCAGCCAGGGAGCCTAGACATGATGTGCTGTGATGTGTTACAGGCACCTGGAGCAGGGGTACCTGGAAAGGCTGAACCTCCTGCGGTCAGAGGTGGAGATGGAGCGTGAGCTACTCTGGGAACAGGCCCGCAAGCAGAAGGCCACGCTGGAGCAGGACGTGGCCCGCCTGCTGGCAGAAGAGGCCCGCCTGCGTCAGAAGCTGAACCTAGCCCTGAAGGTAGGCATGGAAGGCCCGGCAACCTTCCTCCCATGCCCACATGTTCAGTCTTCTAGGGGGCCCTCGGCACCTGGCTCTCCTAAGCTGTGAAGCACCCATGTTGGCTGCAGCAGGGAGCCGTCATCCCCGTGGCCAAGGCTGAAGCCCCTGGCTTTGGAAGGAGCTGTGAGGCTCTGTCCTCTACTCACTCTAACCTCCTTGTTCTCTAAGACTTATTTATTTGAGAGAGACAGAGAGAGGGGGACTCTTCCCTCCCATGGCCCACTGCCGGTATGTCATAGGTACAACAGCTGGGGTGGGCCAGGCTGAGGCCAGGAACCAGGAACTCCACCTCCGTCTCCCATGCGGGTGGCAGGGGCCTTGCACTAGGGCCGTCCTCTGTTGTCTCCCAGGTGTGTTAGCAGGAGGCTGCCGCGGAAGCAGAGACAGGGCTGGGTCCCAGGCACTCTGAGGAGGGGTACAGGTATCCCAAGTGACCATTTAACCTGCTGTGTCTCAACACTGTCCCCTTGTGTCCACACTCTGCTGCGGGTTCGGGGGCCTGAGGACTGCACCTCCAGAAACCAGGAACACCTGGGGGATGGCTCACTGGCACCCGGGTGGGGTCTGTGAGTGTCCCCTGCCCTGCACCCAGCCTGTCTTTGACTCCCTTAAGTTGTCTGGGCTGCATGGATAGTTGGGTGTGAGCAGGGTGCAGGGACACCCCGTCTGTGTTCCCCGCTGTTGTTTCTGCCGTCTTCACCCTTTGTTGATCTGGAGTCCTGCGCACATGCTCCCTGCCTCCAGGGAGAAGGCCTGGTATGCCTGGGGCTACCCCTCCCACTGCATTGTCAATGCAGCCGTGTGACCCTGCTGGGTCCACATGAGTCTCTTTCCTCTCCTGGGGGCCCCTGAGCACCCCTGAGCTGCAGGGGTAGCTCAATGCAGTCTCATGGCTTCAGAACCCTGGGAGACGGAGGCTACAGGGGGCCAGAGAAGCAACAACCATGGGAGGTGTGACAGGGTGGGGCCCGAGGCTGTCCCCTGGCACATCCATGCCACAGGCCCAGCAGCCTGCCTTCAGGGCTGTCCTCCCTGAGTGCACATAAGCTGGCTGCCGCAAGGGCACATGACGGCAGGTAACACCGGGACCTGTCACCCTGCTCCTCACCCTGATCTGTGACGCTCCTGCAGGAGAACAGCCGACTTCAGAAAGAGATCGTGGAAGTGGTGGTGAAGCTTTCGGATTCTGAGAAGGTGGCCCTGAAGCTGCAAAGTGACCTGGAGCTGGTGCTGAGGGAAAAGGCAGGTCCCATCACGGGTCCGTGGTCCCCAGGCCCCTTGGCGTGGGCTAATGTGGGGAGGGGGGACAGCTGGCCTAGCCGCATGGCCTTGGCTGTGCTCCCCTGCACAGCCATGTCAATGTCACCACCAGTTCCACACCTAGAAGCTCCAGCAGACCATGCTGGAGAAGGAGGGGAAGGGGCTGTGCAGGGGAGGAGGGATCACGTGGTTGGATGCAGCTAGAGACCTGCCGTGTCCTCAGGGCCTGGGACCAGCGGAGTTGGCTCATGGCCTGTCCCCTGTCCCCTGTCTCCCAGCTGGAGCCACAGAGCACGGAGCTGCTGGTCCAGGAGGAGCGCTTCGCAGCCGTCCTAAAGGAGTGTGAGCTCAAATGTCGGGTACGTGACCATTGCGGCGCCGCAGAATAAATCCGTGTCTCCCAGCATCTCCAGACTGGGGCCCTTGCTCTGTCATTGGTGCCTAGCCTCGCTCACACACCTCCATCCTGCAGCAGGAGTGGAATGGGTCCGTCGAGATGGGGCAGGCCCTCTGTGTTGTCGGGGTCTGGCCTGTGTGGTCAAAGGCAGGCTTTGTTCCTCTTGCCTCCTGGGTGGGCTTCACTATTGGTCTGAGCATTCAGGGGGTCCACTAAGGGTGGTCAGAGGCCATCGTCCCCAGGCAGAGCTGTGGCTGTGCTGGGCCCTGCAGAGGCATTGCTGAGATTTCAGTGTGGGAAAATGAAGAAGGCAGTGTGGAGCCAGGCTGGCCACTCGAGGCACCGCTAAGCTCTTACACTCCTCACTTGTCCCTGGGTCTGTATGAGACGGCTCCTGGTTGGGGCTTAACTTGTGAAAGGCATGGATAACCTTGGTACCCATCATGGTCCTCCACCCTTTGTCCACCTGCCCCTCCCTTGGCATGAGGGTTACAGCAGCAGAACCGGAAACAGTCATGTCTGACGTCAGAATGGCGAAACATTTTGAGACCGTTTTCATTGGAGCCGTGGGACCCTCGGAAGTAGCTCTGAGGACGGATGCGTCTAGAAACGGAATCCTACCTAGGTCACGTTGCTCGGTGCTGCAGCCACACGAAACCCTGTCCAAGAGAACACTTGGAGGATGGCCTTCGAGGTCACTCTTCATTCATTTATTTCTCCTGCAGATTTGCCGGCCTCTCCTGTAGGGTCTGGCACCTCAGCCTGAGAACCTCTGCTTGAGTGCGGTTGTTGCCATGGTCTTAGGCACAGCACTAGTTATTTATAAAGCAGTCTTCATGGTTTGAAAGTTGTGCAGGCAGGAGGAGGGGGGGAGGATGGCTTTCCTCCCAGGCTGGTACTGACCTTCACAGTCTCTGATGACCAGGTCAACGGGTAACAGCATTGCCTGTCGCTGATGGTTTGCCACCAGTTCCCCTCCTAGGGCTGCACATGACTGTCGTAGCACAGAAGGCCCCGGTGAGCCCAGCACGTCTTGGGTGCGACCGGCTTGTGACTTCCTGTGTAATCTTGGGGGCTGCATCACTCCACCCTGCACCGCCACATTTGCCTCTGAAGATCCTGTGTGGCCAGCCGAGCTCCACTCTTTGGAGTGGACTGGGGTGGAGCAGAGTTGGGGCTGGGTGTCCTGGATCTCACCGGCCAGCTCTCTGCCAGGGCCACAATCTCCTGCTGGGTCCTCTGCTGCCTGGAGACTGTGGGATAGACTCAGAGCCTGGAGTTACCCATCAGTTAGAAAGTTCCCTTACTGCGAGATTTTTTTTTGTTTGACTTTAGACTCCTTTTCATTATTATTATTATCCATTCATTTTTTGAGAGATTTACAGAGGAGAGACAAAAAGATCTTCCATCCACTGGTTCACTCCCCAAATGGCTGCAACGGCTGGAGTTGAACCCATCTGAAGCCAGGAGCTTCTTCTGGGTTTCCCATGCAGGTGCAGGGTCCCAGCTCTTCTGCTTTCCCAGGCCATAGGCAGGGAGCTGGATGAGAAGAGGAGCAGCTGGAATAAGAACTGGCGCCCACATGAGATCCCGGCGCATGCAAGGCAAGGACTTTAGCCACGAGGCTGCCAGGCCAGGCCTCACTTTGGACTCCAGATCTTCCTTTTTGAAACCTCAGCATTCTTATAAAGTCCTGCAGCTGTGAGATAACTTAGGTGGTTTAAATGCATGTCTCAGAAACCTTTCATTTAAAAATGGCTTCGGGCCCAGCGCAGTGGCCTAGCGGCTAAAGTCCTCAACTTGAACGCGCCGGGATCCCTTATGGATGCCGGTTCTAATCCCGGCTGCTCCACTTCCCATCCAGTCCCCTGCTTGCGGCCTGGGAAAGCAGTCGAGGACGGCCCAAAGCCTTGGGGCCCTGCACCCACATGGGAGACCTGGAAGAAGTTCCTGGATCCTGGCTTCAGATCAGCTCAGTTCCAGCCGTTGTAGCCACTTGGGGAGCGAATCAGCAGACAGAAGATCTTCTCTCTGTCTTTTCCTCTCTCTATATCTGTATATATTTTGATTCCGATAAAAATAAATGAATCTTTTTAAAAAATAGAGACGCAGACGTGAGGGTAGTACCGGAACGCCTGTCTGTCCTCTGCATAGATTCACCTGTTGCTCACATTTTTTCACCATCTGCTTTCTCAGCTAGGTTTGCTTTGTCTGTGAGGACATGAAGGGTTCCACGGAAGTCTCTGTAACGCATCTGAGGGCCAGGCACACGCATCAGGACCCTTGACCCATCCTTACCTGGGCATGCCCTGTGAATAGGCCCTACGCTATGCAGGCGCTGCTCCTGCGGGGGTTTGGGGATGTCATACGATGCTTGTCAAACCCTAGGTTTCACCTGAGCATTCTGTAGCAGGTTCGTGGGGTGCTGGCTCGGGTCAGGGCCCTGACCTGCTTGCATTGGCCATCTCTGTTGTCTCAGCGGCACCCTGTGTGGGTGATGCTCGCCGCTGGGGATGTGAACTCTGACCATCTGCTAGAAGTGGTCTCTGATTCCCCGCCATTCTCTCTTGGCAACTGGTAAGCAGCCCACAGGAAGATGCTCTGAGACCGAACAGGTGTGCTGCTCTTCATCAAGGTTTTTCCTGGATTTAACATCAATGGCTGTTTCTTGCTTGATTCAGTCTTTATCATGATAGTTGTGGATAATTTTCCAGCATTTGTCAGCGATGCTGACTTTATACAGTACCATGGGGGAGTTTCCTCTGTCGTCTGTTTATTACTGGTACAAAGCCCTGATTCCAAATCCTACACACACACACACACACACACACACACTAGTGATTTGTAAAACATTGCCAGGCTTAATATTCTTTCACCCCCAGCTGGCTGCCTGTTCTGGTGACACACCACCATTGCTTTCTGTTTTTGCTTTGGTTGAATGGTTTCATATTCTTTGGCCCAGCAAGGTGCCCCAGGCTCACCTTATGCTTGGCTCACACGCTTGGCTCCCAGTTGTCCCGGCACCTGCCATTTCTGCCACATGTGTTGGTTCCCTGTTCCAAACATGAGGGAATGGGTGCTCTGCCTGCTTACTGCTCCCAGGGGGGCGGTTAGGGGCCTGGTCACTGCTCTCCCACCTGAAGGCAGCTCCTGAGCGCAGAGGCGATAAACCCAACCCTCCCCACTGGGCACACCGTGTGTCTCCAAGTGGTCTCTCAGGGTTCGTTTGTGCTGAGTGCCTTCCAGCTACACTATCATTTCACCTTTAATGGCACCTCTCAGTGGTCAGTGTCCGTTTTCTTGGGGCACAGATCCACCTTAGGGGTCAGTCCTCTGTGTCCTTGCTCGGAAGCCCTATGTTGTGTGTTCCCCCTGCCCTTCCACACCAACCTGAAGAGGAACAGGCTGCTACTACCCATCTTCCGGGCAGTTCTTTAGCCCCTTCTTGCTATGCTTAATGAGCCTGGCATTTCCCCAAGCAGCCTTGCCAGCCCAGCCTTCCTGCTGTCAGAACGCCTTCCTGGGCTGCTGCTGAAATCCCGCTCCCAGCCCGGCTTCCGGAGCTTCCCCCAGCGCCAGAAGGCAGAAGAGCCGTGCTGGGTTCCGAGGCCTCAGCCCTTCAGTGCTGTGGGCTATGGCTGCTGCGGCGCTGACTTACACAGCCCTTCTTCCAGCTGGCACTGTGCAGGGGGCTCAAAAACTCCATGGGAGCTGCTCCTTGTGGAGACTGCCAGGGTTGTGAAGTGCTTTTTTTTTTTTTTTGCATGACAATGAACTTTTATTCTGTTTTTCCACAAACTCTTTGAAGTCCCCTTGTAGCATCCCACAGTCGCCTGCGGCACCCTCACCCCTTGCACCCAATGATGCGCAGTACAGGTGCCCACAGGTGCCCAGGATGGCACGTGCCACTCTGTCATAAGCCCCCACCTCCCTGCACATCCTGTTTTTCTGGCACCACCGAGTTAGGGGATTTCTGTGTGCTCTCAGCACCCATTCAGGGCAGCACAGCGACCCTGAAGGGGCAGGATGCTGGGCACAGTGGTACTGCAGACGGTGCCTTCTGCACTGGCACTGCCAGGAACAGGTCAATGTGAGTCACACACATACCTTCAAGTTTTCTAGTTAACACATTCAAAGATGTCAGAAAAAAATTGCTGATGTTCAATCTAAGGATGTGTTTTATTTTACTCCAATATTTGCAAAGTGTTATCATTTCAACACCTAAACAAGCGGCTGGGGAGCTTTGGGTCCCTGTCTTACAGGAAGTCCTTGAAATCCAGCGTGTCTTGTGTGTATGTAGCACATTTGACAGAAACCAAATGTACATCAGGAGCTCAGCAGGGCAGAGCCAGCGCTGGCTGTGATGGATGTGACGGTCAGGGCCAGTTAGCCACCAGAGGGACCCCACTGTGAGTCCTGCCCTGTTCCCCAGGGCTGCAGGCTGTCTCTCAGCCAGGTCCTGCTCCTCTTGGGGCTCCCAATCCTGCTGCAGGCCCTGCACCCACCCTTCCTGACTCACTCTGTGGCATTGGATCTGCAGCATGTGCATCCGCCAGGGTACAGGAAATGACTCGGGTCTTGGCACGTTCAGTGGAAAGAAGCCAGGACACGCAGCCTCATGCATGCTGCAACGTCATTACACTTTTCTTTTTCTTTCTCTCAAGATTTATTTTTATTAGAAAGGCAGAGTTACAGAGAAAGGGAGAGAGAGAGAGATCTTGCATCTACTAGCTCATTCCCTCGGATGGCTGCAGCAGCCAGGGCTGGACCAAGCTAAAGCCAGGAGCTTCATCTGGGTCTGCCACGTGTCCTACAACCTGGGTCTCTGCTGCTGCTCTCCTGGGTGCCTTAGCCGGGAACTGGATCAGATGGACAGCAACCGAAGGACTGGATTAATATAAAATACAGGGGACAGTGGGAAGGGAGTAGAAGGAGGGAAAGGAGCAGACATCTAGACCTACAAAACTGTAAAACAAAAGAAAGAGAAAACAAATATTTATATATTTTTTTAATTTTATGTTGTTTGGGGTTCCCCCCAAAAACTCCCACCCCCGACAGATTTTCCCCATGTTGCTACAATAGTGTAGTCCTTCATAAGGAGTCATAATTCTGTCAGTCTCTTATTTAAGTGTGCCCCGACATTGCTGGCACAGTGTCAGACAGTCTGGCGTCCCATTGTCCACACATTTCCAACAGTTTCGTTGGGAATCCATCTTTTGTTCGGAAGCAGGGATGCGTGTTGCACTGTACCCCCACATCTGGATATGGTAGACCCCAGTACTCCATCACTATCTATTTCCATAAGTGAGAAGCCATGTATTTATAAGTGCAGCAACCGGGACTCCAACCAGTGCCCTTATGGAATGTTGGCGTTGCAGATGGTGGCTTAATGGATTAACTGCAGTGCTGGTCTCCACAATGCCCTGTGTTTTCTGCAACTCTCCTTAATGTTTTTAACGTCTATCCCTTATATCCAGTAATGGGATATGATGTAGGACATGGGAAGTCAAGAAATGACCCATTTTTATTAGCTCACCACATAGCTGGGGACTTCTCACAGTGCATTGCCCACAGTGGGTGCCCTTCTGGGCTCCCCCTGTCCTCACTGGGACACTCCTACCCCCACAGGACCTGCAGGACCGTAATGACGAGCTGCAGGCTGAGCTGGAAGGCCTGCGGGCACGGCTGCCTGAGAGTCAGCACAGCTCTGCCCAGGGCCCTAGCGGACACCGACGGCGGCTCCCTGGTCGTGGCCCAGCAGGTACGGGCTGGCACTGGGAAGGGATGGGTGTGAGCCTCAGTGGGGGCAACCCTGAGGCCTGCCTGGGGCCCAGCAGGTTCGGCCTGGCACTGGGAAGGGATGGGTGTGAGCCTCAGCAAGGGTAGCCCTGAGGCCTCTCTGGGGCCCAGAGACTGGAGGATCTTACTGATAGGGTAGAAGTGCTGACCTGGGCACCAGCACCTCAAGGGAGGACCATCCCCCCACAGGGGTGTTTCCAAGGAAGATCCAGCAGCCTGACTAGGCACAGGGACAGTCACCTGACCAGGCACAGGAGCAGTCACCTGAAGAGCCAGGAAGAAAGGGAACCAAAGGCAGGCCCACCCCACGCCCCACAAGAAGAAGGGGGCTGGCCTGCCTGCATGTAGGGAGCAGGGTATCAGCCTCCAATGCCATTACCCATGGGGTTGGGACCAGCTCAGATGCCCAGAGGCCACAGGTTGCCTGCTGAAGTGCTCTCAGATCCTTCTAGAAATCAGAACACATCCAGATGTCACAGCCAGCCCTTTTGGGGACCCCACATGCTGGGGGCTGCATGCTCTCTGCTCACTGCCACAGGCACGTGTGAGGTCCTTGGCTCTCCTGCAGGGACGGCCCTTGGGGACCCAACAGAAATCCTTACAGAGAAACCAGAGGGCATTTCTGCTTGTGTCACTAACTTTCTGGGAGCCTGAGGGGAGCCCCACCTGATCTGCTGGTTCCTTTGCTGGAATCGGGCAGCTCCTAAATCCCACAGGCCCACTGGCCAGGAGACTTGCTGGGACCACAAGGAAGGACCAAGCATTGTCTTGATTGGGTCCCACGCCAGGGAGGCCACAGACAGAATTACATCTTCTTGTGTGTTAAAGACCACTTGTTTAGCTAAAGGTGCGTACTGTATACCAACTGTGAGAAAGTCCATCTTAGTTCAGTTTTTGATGATGTTGCTTAGTTGGGCGAGGAGGCCACAAGATGTTGGGGCTCAGCCAGCCTGTGGGTCACTTTGAAATCCCCAGAGAAATGTTGTGTGTGGCCAGGCATGTGGTCCAGCCACAGGGAAGAGTCAGGGTGGGGTAGGGTTCAGGTTTGGGCACATTTAGGGTGCTGTGGGCCTGCAGGGTTAGGGTTCAGGTTCAGGTACATTTCGGGTGCTGTGGGCCTGCAGGCCTCGTGCCAGTGAGTTACCTTGCATGGCAGGTGCAGTTGTCTGATGGGTCACTTCTCTTTCCTGTCTGTCAGCAACTTCTAGACATACTTCTGCAGTTCTGCCTCATTTGTAGGGTGTAATGCCGACAGAAGGGAAGACCCAAATACACAGGGGTCCTGAGACCGAGACCTCACCATAAACTTGTTCACTGCCGGGAAGTGTGTTTCTGGCAGGCTATCTGCGCTCCCCCACCCCCGTTTGTGACATTGCCACCCCGTGGAGAATTGTCTCATTGTGTCTGAGTCTTCTGTGTTCTGGCCAGGTCTTGAGGCACTGATGTCTAGGGAACATGGAGTAACCCCCTCGGCCAACAGAGTACTCAGCCTGCAGGCAGTGCGCCTGGGAGGTCATGCTGTGTTGGTGGGGCGGTGAGAGGACCATGGGGTGGGACCTGTGCTGCTCAGCATCAGGCTGGGAAGGAGCAGTGCACCTGGGAGGTCATGCTGTGTTAGTGGGGCGGTGAGAGGATGTGGGGTGGGACCTGTGTTGCCCAGCGTCAGGCTGGGAAGGGCCCCTGCAGCACCATGGCTGAGACGTACAGCAGCAGTGTGCTTCTGTCTGCAGGCATCCTGTTTGTGGGCGAGTCCACTCCAATGAGTATAGAAACGGAGATCATGATGGAGCAGGTGAAGGAGCACTACCAGGACCTCAGCATCCAGCTGGAGACCAAGGTGACAGGCTGAGGGCCCCGCAGCTCCACCTGTGTCCCCCCCACCCCCGTGTCCATCCCACCTGTGCCACACACCAAGCCTGTGGGGACCGGAGTTTGATGTCTGTCACGGCCTTCTCGGAAGGAGGTGGCACAAGGGTGTGACTCATGATGGAGCGGGAGATGCTGCTCTCCAAGTGTGACTTGGGCACACGCTCAGGGCTGGGCATCCTGGGCAGCACTCTGCTCTCTGGCCAAGGGGAGTCATCACCGGCTTTGCTCTGAGCCAGAGGGACTTGGCGTTTGCCCTCGTAGGAACTCCGTGGTTTCATGGTCAGGCTGCCCCGGCTGATCCCATACTCTGTAGCCTCTGGTGGCTCCTAAGGGCTGCTATCCACAGCCTGCACATATCCCCTTCTGAGTGACAGCAGGGCGGGAGCATCTCCTGCCCTGTGCCACTTTGTTGGGCTCCCTGGGTGAGACAACCAGAAGGTTGCAGAAGAGCCCTGCCTGCCTGTGGCCACATAGTATTCCTTCTATCAGGGACTGCGGCATGCTGAGAGCCAACCCACTGGACTTGCAAACGCCCTGCTTCCCTAGCTCTCCATAGTTGTCCTGCTGTCTGCCTTCCGTTCTACATCTGAACATACATCCCAGGATGTCACGTGACATCTTGGTCATACCAGGCCATCATGATGCTTTGTTCACAACACTGTCCCCTCCTGCAGACCCTGGCCCCTGTTGAGCCATCGCATCTGTCAGCTCAGCATTGTGCTTGTAGTTTAGCTGCATTGTGTTTTTAGGTCCCTCTGATTAGCGTTGCTTGTGATTGTCATTTTAGGTCAACTACTATGAGAGGGAAGTGGAGACCATGAAGAGGAACTTCGAGAAGGAGAGGAAAGAGGTGGAGCTGGCGCACCAGCAGGAGATCAGCGCGTTGGAGGAACAGAGGGCGGACCTGGAGGCGCTGCAGGCCAAGGCGCAGGAGGTCATCCAGGGCCTGCAGGAGCAGCTGCGGGACGTGGCCCGCACCCCTGAGCCCACGCAGGCGGGGCTGGGGCCGTGCTGCGCCCAGGCACTCTCGGGCCTGGCCCTGCGCCTGGAGGAGGAGCTGCGCCTTCGGCACCAGGACCAGCTGCAGCAGATGAGGTCTGGGCTTCTTGCCAAGAAATCAGGCTTGGGTGACGTCCCTGAGGTTGCAGGACCTACTGACAGGGTGGTTTCTGTCTGGGCAGATGGATGGGTGTGGAAATTACAGCTCATTGTATAGGCATTTCTGCTTTAACTTTAAATGAATCGCTAAATACAGTGTGTCCCATTAAGCAGTTTGCAACCAGGATTTTTTTTTTTTTAAAGAGTATTTATTTGAAAGGGTTACAGAGAGAAAGAGATTCCAGCCATGGTTCAGTTCTCACATGGGCTGGGCCAGGCTGAGGGCAGTTTCAGAAAAGGACAAGCCCCTCCGGGACCCTGCAGAGCCTCCTATGTCTCCCCTGGCCACGCTCGGCAGCGGAGCTGCAAGGCAGGTGACATGGCAGCCTTCCTCCCCTCCCTGGAAACAGGGAGTTAGGCCTAGCCCCAGGGCCTGGGCCCAAGGTCACTGTTAAACCATATGTTTGTCTTATTTTTCTCTTAATCCCCAGGGCATGCAATAAGGGGCTAAACCCCACCAGACCCAACAGGGACCCACATCTCCGGGTTCATGTGCATGCTGAGCCACTTGCTCACTCCCCAGCAGACCACCCCGGGCCCTAAGGCATAGGCTTCTTGCTGAATCCAGCTGGGCTCGCAGTCACCCCTCTGCATGGAGGAGCAGCCCCTCCAGCCCCATCCCACCTGCCCTGGCCACAGCAGACAGCACCTGAGCGTGGGGCTCCTGCCCAGCCCTGACGTGACTCTCCGGGGCCCCCCACCCAGCAGCATCTAGGGTTTTTAAGAGCAGTTGGGGCTGTGGGTGAGCCTGCTGTTTCATCCTTAGGCTCTCTGCAGTGATGGGCGTATCCTGCGTCTGGCTCCGCTCTGCCAGCCAATCTCCGCTTTCGAGCACCTTGAATGTGGCCAGTGCAACTCAAGGCCTGGATTTTAACTCCTGGCGATTGTAACTCCCTTACATTGACGCAGTTACCTAGGGCAAGTGTCTTGCTAGGGTACCTTGTGTTTATAGGAACCCTGGAGGTAGGTCCCCAGTTGCAGGGTGTGGGGACTGAGGCTCTGGAAGGAACAAGTGAAGTGGGATGAAAACACGGCAGCCGGGGTTGAGGGGAGAACGAACCAGGGAGGCCTGCACCCCAAGAGGAAGGGTCTGAGGCTCCAAGCTGGCAGAGCCTGTGATGGGTGCCACCTTGTTCCTCAGGAAGGAGGCAGAGCTGGAGCTGAGCCAGAAGCTGTCGTGGCTAGAGGCGGAGCATGCTGCGCACTGTGAGAACCTGGCCCTGCAGCAGCGGCGTGAGAGGGCGCAGCTGCTGCAGGCGCACGAGCTGCAGGTGCAGGCCCTGACGACACAGCTGGAGCTGCAGAGGGAGCAGCAGGAAGGCAGGGAGCAGGAGATCCGCACACGCTGCCACAAGCAGCAGCTGAAGCTGCGGGAGACGACGAGCGAAGAGCAGGCGCAGATCTGCAAGGCATTTGCCCTTGAAAAGGAGAAGTTGGAGCTCACCTACAGGCAGCAAGTGCAACAGCTCACCCGCCAGGTGGAGGCACTACAGGCCCTGCTGCAGGGGAGGCTGTCGGCAGCAGGGCGAGAACAGGAGGGTGCACCTAGCCCTGCAGCCCCGTGTCTGGGTGGTGTGGAGCGGCCGCCTGCTCAGCCGGAACTGGGCGCTGATGGAGAGACAGAGGAGCCCGCAGGAGAAGGGCCTGGCCACTCTTGCTGTGCGGACACTGTACAGAGTCCAGCTGCAGCCCCCATCCTGGCATCCAGAGGGCCCTCAGAGAGCATCGGCTACAGTGAGAACCAAGGTGGGCTGCTCAATGCCAAGGAAGGGGCTTCTGTTCCCCCGGATGGGGCGTCATGCGTGCAGTCATGTGCGATGGACAAGCGAGGCAACCTGGAGGACCCAGTGCCTCCTGACAGGGCCCCAGAGAGCCTGAGCGGGCCTGCAGGCCTGGAGCCACCCTGCCCAGGAGCAGAGGCCAATGACTTAGCAGCTTCATCCCGGATGACGGAGCCGCAGCTGAGCGGTCAGGTCGAGAGGATGAGAACCGCTTTGGAAGAGGCAGCCCCAGGAGGGTGTCCCGGACAGGCCAGGGACAGCAACGGGGCCCTGGACCCTGCACACCAGCCTCCCAAGAGGGCAGCCACGAGGGAGCCATCCTTCTCCCACGCTGGGCTCCCAGATGGACAGGAGCAGCTTGCCATGCTGGGACAGACAGAGGCCGAAGGCACGCCAGAGAGAGAGAAGAGTGACGTGCAAGCCAAACTTGTGCAGCTGGAAGGGATCGTCTGTGCACTTGAGACAGCAGTGGCTTCTAGAGATGCTGAAAGGTTTGTTTTTCATGCACACTGAGCAGTCTGACACGAAACCTCCGGCTTGAGTCGGTCACCAGTGCCTGTTCCACTGGCAGGGCTGTGTGGGCACTGTGAGCCCAGCCCTGCTCTGGCCTCCCGGTCCCTGGGCACCCAGCTTGGCAGGCACTGGTGTCTGGGAACAAGGGCTTGACATTTAGAGCCACAACCTTCACCCTGGGTGCCTAAGGAACCCTCCTCCCCTCCTCTGGCTGGGTTTGAGAAAGGTGGGCTTAAAGGGCTGCAACCCAGCGCTGTCTCGGCCAGACAGGCCCCTGTCCTGGTGTAGGAGGAGGTTAGCAATAGGGGCAGACATGTTTGGAAGGGGCCTCCATGCTGCCCGGCCCTGGGTAGGCACCACTGAGTGGGCTGGGGTGAGGAGGAGCTGCTGAGTGCCCCTGGGGGAAGCGTGTCCCTTGGGTAGGAGCCCAAGGAGTTCCTTCTGGGCCAGCTGTTGAGAGCACCTGAAGGAGTCTCCCGGGCTCAGCATCTGGACCCCTGCCTCCCTCCCCCCACCGGCCCGGGATCCAGCCCTGGTTCCAGTGCTTGCTAGTGGTCCCTTGGCCAGGATTCGCAGCTGGTCCTCTAGATCCATGGCACCACCATGTGTGCGGTCCCGTGCAGAACTTGGGTCAGCCTCACAGGATCTTGAAGGCCATGATGAGGGTTTTGGCCTTGGTCATGACAGGGGAGCCCAGGGAGTGGCTGTGAAGAATCCAGGCCTCCCGGCGAGAGGACATCATGGTTCTCAGTGCAGACGCTGCTGCTGGTATGCTGAGTCCTTGGGGACCATGCAGTCATTAGGATATTTTACTGCCAAGTGCCACGGTGTGGTGTTTGTAGGGACAGTGTGACCTCCTCCCGCAACCCAGGGAAGCTGACTGTAACATGTTCACCTCCCGAGCTGTTTTCATGGTTTCCTGTGGGCCATTGGCCTCCTGATGCAGCCAGGGGTAGGCTGCGCATTTATGAACACACCTCTGCGTATCTGTTGAGCTGGAAGACAGTCCCCACATTCCTGCTGTGGGTTGGCAGTCACGTCTTCTAACCACAGTGAAATATGCAGAGTAGAACACTGATCCCCACAGCCACTTGTAAGTATGAATAGGTACCATGAGCGTCCACAGTGCTGTGCAGAGACCACCGTCTGCTGGCCTGGTCTTTCCGTCATCCTGAGTGGAAAGTACCCCTTAAACATGAACTTTGCTCGGGTTTGGCCTCAACGTGGTCAGGGTTGTTGGTCTGTGGGTTCCCTTCCCTTGTGGTGTCTTTGGATCTGATATTGGGAAGAGCTGCTTTTTCTTGGACCCTTTGGTCAGCCTCCTCAGGAAAGTGCCCTGCTTCTGGCTTTTGTTAAGAGACTGCGTTTTCTTTGTGTGTCTGCTGAGTCGCCCTGTATCTTGCCGAGTCAGGGTAGGACTGAGTCCTGGGAGTTTAGAGTCTGACCATGTCAAGAAGTCAAGGCCATTGTGCAGAAAGGGCCTGGCCCTCCTGCTCATGCTCCAGGATCAGGAGCCAGCGGGAGACTGTCAGCGAGCTCCGTGCACTGATCCCACGTCCTTCTCAACCCACACCCGAGCAGGCTCGGCTCCCCTCCTTGCCTACCTTCCCTGTAGGGAACGTGTTCCTTCTTTTGACCCTAGCTGTTAGCAGATGGTGCTGGAGTGAATTTCTTCAAATTTATGTTTGTCTGAAAAATGTCTTGGGACTTATTTATCTAAAAGGCAGAGTGAGAGACAGACAGAGATCCCCAAATGGCCACCACATCCAAGTCTGGGTCAGGTCCAAACCAGGAGCTACCTGCTCTGTCCTGGTCTCCCACAAGCGTAGCAGGGTCCCCAAGTCACCATGGCATCACATGCTGTCTTCCCAGGCACATTAGCAGAGAACAGAATCCGAAGTGGAGCAGCTGGACCTGGAATCAGTGTTCCCATGCAAGATGCTGAGGTGCAGGTGCAAGTTTAACCTGCTGCGCCATGGTGCTGGCCCCGCTTTCGTTCTGTTTAATTTATGCTTAGAGGGTTACAGACATAAGGAAAATGAACACGACTACCAGTCGGGTTCTGTGGCATGGATTACAACACGTGAGTGAGGGCATTGCAAGGAGAGGCCGTGCTGTGGTCTCACGGTTTTGCCTGGTTTGTGCTATCTGTGGGGCAGCCCTTAGTCTGGGCTCCCTGATGCCAGCTATTGTTGCCTGACTTCGCTTGCAGCTGTGCGGCTGCACCGTGGGTTGTTCCTTCTGCTGTTGACGGTGTTGGGTAGTTGTAGCTCCCGGCTGTGTGACTGCACCATGGGTTGTTCCTTCTGCTGTTGATGGAGTTGGGTAGTTGTAGCTCCTGGCTGTGTGACTGCACCATGGGTTGTTCCTTCTGCTGTTGATGGAGTTGGGTAGTCGTAGCTCCTGGCTGTGTGACTGCACCACGGGTTGTTCCTTCTGCTGTTGATGGAGTTGGGTAGTTGTAGCTCCTGGCTGTGTGACTGCACCATGGGCTGTTCCTTCTGCTGTTGATGGAGTTGGGTAGTTGTAGCTCCTGGCTGTCAGATAGAGTGCTGTGATAGAAGCTCTTGGAGAGCCACATGCCAAGCAATGCTCCTGTCGACCACGGCCCATGACGCCATCGCCATCTCGGCTTCAGCTGCTACTAGGGCAGAGTGGTCCCACAGCCAAGTGGCACTTTGTGTCGAGGCTGTTCTACTTCTGATCCAGCTTCCTGCGAATGTATCCTGGGAGGCTCAAGTGCCCAGTCATGGTCGGTACTTGGATGCAGTGCCTGGCTCCAGCCTGATCTAACGTCAGCTATACAGCATTCAAGAAGTCAGTCTCTCTCTCTCTCTCTCTCTCTCTCTCTCTTTCCTCACTCCCTATTCTGGCTTTCAAGGAGATTAAAAGCATTCAACTTCTAAAAACTCTTTGGAGCCAGCACTGTGGCAACTTGGGCTACTGCCCACAGTGTTGGTACCCCATTGGCACTGGTTAGAGTCTTGCCTGCTCCACTTCCTGTCCAGCTCCCTGCTGCCTGGGAAAGCAGTGGAAGATGGCCCAAGTACTTGGGGCCTTGCATCCGCTAGAAACTGGATGAAGCTCCTGGCTTCCTGCTACTCGTTGGTCTGCCCTAACCACTGTAACCATTTAAGGAGTGAACCCGTAGGTGCAAGAGTTTCTCTCTCTCTCTCTCTCTCTCTCTCTCTCTCTCTCTCTCTCTCTCTCCTTCACTTTCTGTAACCCTGCGTTTGACATAGGTAATCTTTGAAAAGCAGTATCATTGGGCCACTTTTTCTGTGTAGCACTCTAGTCCTGAATGACCCTTTTGGGAAGCATAGAGCATTCCCTGACTGCCAGAGCAGCGAGATTTCCAGTTGATTTCCTGTCAGTTTCCAGTTGGCGACAGTGTGTGTGTGAGTTGTTCATCAGTTGAGGATCGGTGGTGCTTGGAGTGGTGCTGCGGGCAGACATGGCACCCCGGGGCTCACGCTCCCACCTGTCCCACAGGAGGGGAACTCCCCTCACAGGAGATGTCCCCCTGGCCTCGAGGGTCTCCACACATAGACCAGTGCTTCCCACGTGCTTCTCTCGGGTTTGACGGTCGGGTGCGGGGCAGGGGCGCACTGGAGGAGAATATGCATCTCTGAGCTGTGTGCAGGAGCTTGCCTGCTGGGGACAGTGTCCCTCACACACAGCCCTGGGCTGGAACTGGGGCATGCACCTGGTCAGGGAGCTGTGGGCTCCAAGTGAAGGACTCCAGTGTGCCCAGGGCACTAGTGCATTGCTGATGGCCTAGACCAAGGTCTGTCTGCCGCAGCCTGACTGCACACGCAGAGTGTGTGAGTCCTGTGTCCTCCGAGAGCAGGGGCATGGGGACTGCTCAGTTCCAGCACTTCCTGCCAGAGAGCCTGGACCCCTGACTGCAACCAGTGGGCACTTCCTCCAGGGCTCACCCCTCTGTTTTCTGTTTTTTTTTCTCCCACACAGAATCGAGTTTCAGAGGCTGTCTGAAGAAAACGTGTTATTGAAGAAGGAGCTGGGAAGGGTTCGGCAGGAGCTTGAAGCTGCCGAGAACGCAAGTGATGCATACAGGTGGGCAGCTGCTGCCAGAAGAGTGAGCTGGGAGGGGCTGGCACAGGGCAGCCGGGGCATGCGCAGAGCTGCTGGGTCTGGCATAGAGCAGCCGGGGCAGGCGCAGAGCAGCCAAGGCCGGCTCTCCACTCAGCCTGCCCTCAGGAGAGTGAGCCTGGGAGGGGCAGGCACAGAGCAGCCTGCACCATGGAGTCTGGCTTGGGTGAGGCCTGTGGCCTCCTGAACAGGCCTGGGGCGCTTGGCCGCCCTCCAGCGAATGCACCCCAAGAACCACATCAGCTGCATTTCTCTGTGTGGATCAGTGCTGGCTTATTAATCAGTGACCCGGAGCCGGAAGGGGGGCTGTAGGGGTGCATCCGTCAGGCAGTGAGGGAGGACATGTGCTGCGGGAGCTGGCCCACCGGCTGCCACCACCATGGCCACCTCCAGGACCATACATCAGGATGCCCTTTGCCATTGGCTGCTGGAGACAGGGTCTTCACTGGTCGAGTTTTCCTGGAGCCCCGTGGGCATGCCCTACAACTGCATGTCAGCAGTCCCAAATCCTGTGAGTTGAATTACTCTCGGCTCGGGTCTGCCTCTGGGACCCCTGAGATCACCGACCTCAGCAGGTGTGAACTGCGTGTCTGTGCCGACACGGGGGTGGCACCGTGACCGTCTGCAAATGTGGCCAGAGTCGCAGTGCCAACTCTCCGTTTTGGAGATTGAGGATGGGCTCGCCCTCATCACGGCCATCAGAGCTGTGACCAAGAGAAGACCGGTGTCTGAAGGGGACTCACCTCTGGTGTGCTTCTTCAATAGGAAAGAAATAGGAGTTCTGAAGAGAGACAAGGAGGAGGCCTGCGCTGCAGTGGAGGAGCTGAGCAAACAGGTCAGGTACTGATGCGTGGCAAAAGGCTCGTGTGTGTGTGTGTGTGTGTGTGTGTGTGTGTGTGTATGTGTATACATCTGAGGATACGTGGTCACTGCCTGACTCAGTGACTGCACAGTCATGTGCAAGCACAGCTGCACAGGACACATATGCATGGCATGTACACACGTTTGTGCATGTGTGATGTCATCTGTGTACCTGAGTGTCATGGCACGTGTGTGGCTTGCATGCAGACGTCCATGGGTACACACATGATGTCATGCGTGCGCACACACAGCTGAGCCCCCGAGCACAGCGGAGCATGGGAAAGGTGCTGCTGGTTCTGTCTCATTCTGCTCTTACAACTGTCTGGGTTGTAATCATTTCCATGCTGTCTTATTTACTGAAGACACGTATAAGAGAATCAACTTAGTTGATCCCCAAAGTGAAAGACCCTGGTCACAACCATTTCAGGGTTCCCTTATTAAGCTCACAAAACCACCATGCTAAGACTGCTGAGAACACACCTAAAAACACCCCAAGAGCTGCCGAGCCCCAAAATCCCAGCTCACAGAAATAAAGCAAGGTAGAAGGAATGTGACTTCCTCACCCCATATTCCTGTATTCAGTGTCGCCATGCAAGTGTGAGGGGCACTCTTTTCCTTTAGACTGATTGTATGTATTCATCTGTCGGAAAGGCAAAGTTACGGAGAGAGGAGATCTTCCGTCTGCTGGCTCACTCCCTGAATGGCTGTCATGGCCCCAGCTGGGGCAGGCCAAAGCCAGGAGCCTCTGGGTCTCCCACATGGGTGCAGAAGCCCAGACACCACTGCTTTCCCAGGCCGTTAGCAGGGAGCTCGATCAGATGCAGAGCAGCTGGGACTCAAGCAAGCACCCGTATGGGATCCTGACACCACAGGTTGAGCAAGACTTAACCTGAATTCTTCCTTTTCTTGTATCTGGAAATTTTGTGTGTCAAGTTTAGATAATTTTCTCCCCTAACTGGCTTAGGGTCTGGAGGAAGTGACTGGGTGGGGGTTAGTGGCGGCCATGGCCTTGACCTCTTCTTTCTTCTGGGCAGTGCAGCAGTCCCAAGGTTGCGCGCAGCCATCCCCACTGTGGGGTGGCAAACACTACCAGCTACAGACACCCACGCGGGTCTGTGGCTTTGCCCAGAGACCTGGGAACTGCTTTCAGCTTAGAAACTTTTCTATTTTCATATCTGTATCTTTACCTGTTTTGCTGCAGGGTCAGAAATACGAAGATGAACTCTCCCAGCTCCACAGCAGGGTCCTGCAGCTGGAGGAGGGTGCTTCTGCCCACCACACCTGGAGGGACAAGAACCACGTCACTGTCGCACTGCTGACTCAAGGGCTGGAGGAGGCAGGCGAGCGCGAGGGGCAGCAGGTGCAGGTCCAGGCAGCATCATTCACACTCCAAGGGCATGGCAGGGGAGATGCGCAGCTCAAAGCAGCCTGGGCTGAGGTGCTGGAAGGAAGCAGCCCTGGATGGGCCACAAGGGAGTGTGAAGCTGGCCTGGGGAGTGGGCAGGCTTCAGCAGCAAGTCCCCAGGGGCTGGAAAGATAGCGTCGCAGTTCAGAGTGTCTGTGAGCCTCAGGGGAATTTTATCCAAGAAGTTGTGGCGACAGCAGCTGGGGTCGTCCCGTGGCACTTCTGCTCAACAATCAAGTGGTGTTGGAATGAACTGGGCATGGCCCATGAAAACCCAGCTTTAGTTTACTACAGGGGAAGAAGGCCCAGGCTGAGACCAGGAGCAGAGCGAGGCCGACACCCTGTGCCTGGCCTTCAGATGTCATCTTAGAACTAGTACGTGTGCAGGAACAAGGGCCAGGGGAGTCTCCAGCCACGAGGACCCTGCAGAATTAAAACTGCGTCATTAAAAACGTTTCTGTCATTGTCTGAGGTTTCCACATTGAACATGTATCAGATGGCTTAGGGATGTCTTGTGTTTCTGAAACAGGGTGAACAGATCCAAAAACTTGAACTTGAACGCATGAATCAGGAGTGTCAGCGCCTGCGATTGTCACAGTCGGAGCTGACGGAGACCTTGGAAGAAAGTCAGCCACAGGTGGGTGTGCACGCTGGCTGCGGGCGTTGAGCCGAGGCCTGGCCGGATGGGGTTGGAGGGACGGCCACCCTGGGCTGACGGCACTGCCAGTCGCTGAACCCATCTGATGACACTTCCCTGCCGTGTGAGAGCTTGAGTTCCTCTCCAGTGCAGGGGCAGCAGCTGAGCAGAGAACCCCCAGGAGTCACAGGGTGGCCTCTGAGGGAGGAAGAGGGTGCCAGCACGAGGGTGGCATGATGCCTGCACTCTGCCTCACACCCACACACCTGCTGGCTGTGCAGGGTCAGGTCTGGGCAGCCAAGCACCTCACAGCCCTGGATACCAGGCACACACAGGGCAAAGCAGAGCAGGGACTCAGCTGGGAAGCTGGTTCCTCCCCAGGAGCAGGCGCTGATGGAGCATGAGGAGAGCATACAGGTGACTGGGCGAGCCCCAAGGACCCCATGCAGGTCTGCTGTGGTGTGTACCGGCCTGGCCTGGGTTGCCGGCTGGCCTGGGTCACCTGCTGGCTGACCCTGGGTTGCTGGCTGGCTGACCCTGGGTCGCTGGCTGGCTGACCCTGGGTCGCTGGCTGGCTGACCCTAGGTTGCTGGCTGGCTGACCCTGGGTCGCTGGCTGGCCTAGGTCACTTGCTGGCTGGCCTGGGTGACTTGCTGGCTGACCCTGGGTCGCTGTCTGGCCTGGATCACTTGCTGGCTGACCCTGGGTCGCTTTTGCTGGCTGGCCTGGGTCACCTGCTGAGTCTCTGCCTGTGAGGCCACTCACCTGAGGCTGGGCCCGCCCTGGACTCCCTGCCCTGGCTTGCTGAGACTGCAAAGGAGTCGGCCCGGATGGGAGACCCTGCGGCTTCAGACATGCCGGGGCTGCTCCCTGGAAGAGGTGCTTGCCCAGCAGCACCTCTGAGGGTCAGGGGTTCTCGTCTTCATTTTTAAGACTGAAAGGAATGTTGGAAAAATGTCCCTTACCTACAACCTCCCCCAACCACCCTCTGTTTTGAGGGCGGTGCTCACTCAAGCACTGGTGGCTTCTGAGGGCAGTATTTGCCCCACTGTAAGGTGGAGCTGTCTCCTGCTGAATCTCTGGGTTCAAGTCCCGGCTGCACTCCTGATTCCAGCTTTCTCCAGTGCACAGCCTGGAAGGCAGCAGGTGGTGGCTCAGCCTGTAGTCCTTGCTCCTTTATGGGAGACCCACCTGGAGCCCTGGGCTCCCAGCTTCTCCCTGGCCCAGCCCTGACTAACTGTTGCAGGCATTTGAGGGGTGAACTGGTAAATGGAAGAATTCCATCTGTAGCTTGATTTCAAATAAAATGAAAATGGTTTAGTTTCTTAAAGTATTTTTAGATGCTTATTTTCATCTTTTTAAATCATTTATTCTCTTTTTTTTTTATTGTTTCCTTAATATATATGATGTAAAAGGGGATTTTAAGGGAGAAGCCCCACCCAGTCTCCCACCCACCCCAGGTCCCAGATGTGGGGCATGCTCCGAGGGTCTTGCTCAAGTGGTTTTGATAGTTCAACAGTTCTGAATTGCTGCCACTCTCACCACTCCAAGCACGATGAGGTCGTTGGAGAATCCACAGTCCGTCACAGAGTCTCCGTTTGCCCAGTATTTTAATTGCCAACATATAGCTGAGGTAGTTGATTGACTTGTTCTGTCCTCTGTCTTTTCATGGTTAGGGTTCTGAGTCCAGAAGCTCGACTGGGGGGATCCCCAAAGAAACTTTGTCTGAGGTGTTCCCAGACCAGATTCTTGTATGTACTAGCAAGCACAGGGCCTGGCACAGTCCATCTCCATGATCAGCTGGTGGTTGCAATTGCTGGGTTGGTTCTGTTTCCATCCCTGGAACCAATGGGTGTTTGCAGTCCAGCCTGGTTCTGCCCAGCACATACTCGGTCCTCGCATAAAAAGGTGTGAGCTGCAGCCTAGTTGGAGCGACCCACAATAACCCCCATCAGGCCCGCCCCCTACCCTAGTTTGCCAGTATGTATAGCAGACTAGTCCAGTCTGTCCCACATCCCCTTCTGCTCTCACACATCAATGGGTATTAAAACCTTGTTCCATCTAACCAACTCAACTATCCAGCCTTCACAGATGTTGTTGGGTGTCTGTCTAGCCACCCCAGCCCCTGTCCTAGTTTTCGTGCCCTCCCATGGGGGGTGGTAACCCAAGAGGGAGGAGCCCACTATTTCCCTCCCAGGCCACTCCCACTCCCAGATTATGCACTCTCCAGGTGGTTCTGTGGTTTAACTTGACAGAACTAGCTTCAACCCTCACCCACTGTAATTGTAGATTGCACCAGAAGGAATAATCAGCCCAGCCTGGTTTTTCCCTGATCTAGTCCACATGAGGCGCACAGGTGTTGTAGCCCTGCCTAGTCTGGTCTGTCGCCATCCTAGCTCATGCTCTCCAGTGGGAGTAGCTGTCCAGCAAGGGAACCACCCCTTATTCCCCTGCCGGCTCTGCCCCCCTCCCTTCCTGATTCTCACGTGTGCTGGTGGGGTGCTGTGGTCACATCTGGCACAGGCAACCTCACCTTGGCATTCCATGTTGTGCACTGCTTTTGTCACAACCAAACCTGGCTCGACCTACTCTGTTCTGGTGCTTGGATTTGCCAGTGGGTGACGTGAACCGATTCAGCCAGGTCTGTCCCCGACCCATGCCAAATGTATGCCAGTGGGACACTTTTTATGACCTCTTCTGGGCTGTTTCCCTCCATGCTTCTTGTGCTTACCTGCAGGGTCCGTGTCCTGCCAGAGGAGTTGCCCAGGCTCCTCCATCAGAACCCCTCCAAGTGCCAGATTTTGCGCATACCAGTGGGTCCATGAGCCAACACTACTCAGTTCATCCCTGTCCTAGCAGGAACAGTGACTTTTCTTAACTGGCCTTCACCCCGTTCTGGTTCTTGCTGTTGGATGTTTCAGCCCAGCCACAGCTCATCCATACCCACATATAGCTGCTCATACATGGCTCAGTTGGGGTTGAGACCTAGCCTAGTCCGTCCCACATCTACCCTGGACCTCCAGAACACCAGAAGGTGTTGCAATCTGGCCTGCCCTGGTACATCTTGTCCCAGTCCACACTTGTGCCAAGGGAGACTACAACTGTATCCTGACCAGAACGCAACCCCATTTCAGCTCATGCACCCGTTAGTGGGAACCTCCACCCAGCTAGGGTGTCCCCTTAGCTCCCCAACCGGACCTGTTCCCAGCCAGTGTTCAGCATGCCAGTGGTTGCTCTGACTCAGCTTGGCACAGTCCATCACCTGTCGTGACTGGTCTGCTCACGCAGACCAGTTGGTGCAAGAACCTAGCTGGGCATGTCCTATGCTCCATCCTGGTTTCCAATCTTACTTGTGGACTAAGGTTTGCTCAATACTGCCCGGTGCGCCCGTTCCATCGCCTTTCCATACCTTGACGAACCATTGTTGCTACTTTGCCCAGCCTGTCCGACCCCCAGGTCCGAACCACCTGTTCACCAGTGGGAGCTATGACTCGCTATTTTCATCTTTTTAAAAGGCAGAGAGAGAGAGAGAGAGATCTACCTGCTAGTTCACTCCTAAAATGTCTGCAGTTAGCAGGGTTGGGCCAGCCCAAAACCAGTAGCTAAGAATCCATGCAGTGGGCCTAGTGGCTAACATTCTCACCTTGAATGCTCCCTGATCTCATGGGTGTTGGTTCTAATCCCGGCAGCTTCACTTCCCATCCAGCTTCCTGCTTGTGGCCTGGGAAAACAGTCGAGGATGGCCCAAAGCCTTGGGACCCTGCACCCATGTGGGAGACCTGGAGGAAGTTCCTGGATCCTGGCTTTGGATTTGGCCATTGGGGTCACTTGGGGAGTGATTCATCGGACGGAAGATCTTCCTCTCTGTCTCTCCTCCTCTCTACATCTGACTTTGCAATTTAAAAAAAAAAAAAAAATCCATGCAGGTCTTCCAGGTAGGTGATAGGGACCCAACATGAGATCAGCCAACATGGCGCCAGTAGGGGCCTTCTCCACTGCCTTTCCAGGTGAATTAGCAGGGAGACGTATCAGAAGCAGAGCAGCCAGGACTCAAACCCGTGCTCCCGTGGGGGACATGCAAGTCCAAGCTTAACCTGCTACACAATGCCTGTTCCCAGAGTAATCATTGGAACCCTGCAAACACACAGAGCCCACATGAGGCCCAGTGCCTGCAGGAGCAGATGGGCTGCTGGTACCTGGTGCCATGAGGCCTGTGGCTGGCAGTCCCTGTTCAGCATACAGAGGGTGCGGGGCAGGGGTGCGGAGGTTAGGTGGGACACAGCGGGTAGTCAGACAGCTGCTCTTGGCCCCCTGGGGACAGTCAGCGGGACCAGAGGGTGAGGTTAGGTGGCCTAGGTGGCCGGCCCTGTTAACCTGGGCAGAATGGGAGCACGGTAGCAACCTGCAGCCCATTGCCATGACCACAGGCGAGTAGCTGCAGGGGGACGGGCCAGGTTTGGCTGGCCTTGGGCTGCCGAGCCCGATAGCCAGGCTCTGTGCGGCTGCAAGCAGCTCTGAGGCCACACACAGAAGCATGGCAGAAGAGGTGGGGACAGGACCGTGTGCATGTCACAGAGCGGGCTCCAGGACAGTTCTTCCCAGATACAGATCTCTGGTTTCAAACAATGCTGAACAGAACTGCCCGCAGCACCCATGGCCGTGCTGTTTGTTGGGTGCTCACTGGAGATGGAGACATGGACAGCAGGAAAGGCCCTGCCCTCCACAAGTGACACGCTGGGGGAGGCGGGGACACAAATGCAAAATAAAATGGGAGCCATGCAGGGGACTTGGGACGTTTATGCAAAAAAGGTGCTAAAAGGAAGTTTATTTCAGCGCCAAATACTCTGAAATTATGCATTTGCTTTGAGGTGGCTTTTGAAATTTTTGCACAAAACTACTTAAATTTTGATTGCATTTTCCATAAACTTTTTTTTTTTAAAGATTTATTTATTTTTATTGGAAAGGCAGATATACAGAGAGGAGAGACAGAGAGGAAGATCTTCCGTCCGATGGTTCACTCCCCAAGCGGCCACAATGGCTGGTGCTGAGCTAATCTGAAGCCAGGAGCCTCCTCTGGGTCTCCCATGTGGGTGCAGGGTCCCAAAGCTTTTTGGGCCGTCCTCAGCTGCATTCCCAGGCCGCAAGCAGGGAGCTGGATGGGAAGCGGGGTCACTGGGATTAGAACCGGTGCCCATATGGGATCCCGGTGCGTTCAAGGTGAGGACCTTAACCGCTACACTATCGCACCAGGCCCTCCATGAACTTTTTGAAGCATCCCAGGTACTTGGTGTGTCTGAGGAAAAAAGAAGGCATGACTCAGGTGAGGGGGCCCGGCTGTGTGCCCAGTGCCATGCAGGCCCCTGAGGTAGAAAGGGCACAAGACGCGGTGACTCAGCGTCCACTAGCCAAGTGCTCCAGGCCTCTGCTAACTCACAGAGTTAAGGACTCTGTGCCTCGGTTTCCCCGGCTGCCATCTTCAAGCACCAGTGGGAGCTACCTGCTGGTGGGTGTCAGTGAGGTGGCCTCTGGGCGCCCACTGCAGATGGCAAATGCAAAAGGCCCAAGGAACAGCTCCTGCTGGAAATACCCCGGTGTGGTCCTAAGGTGCCACCAGGGCCAGACTTCACAGCCTGGGAGCAGGGAGCACCTCTGGGGGTTAGAGAAGTGTTCCGGGGCTGTGGGTGGGGCACACGCAGCTCTGCAAGTCCCAGCTCCGTGCCAGTCTGGAGGAGAGTCTCAGTAAATATGAAATGCCAGTCTGCAGCCTCGTGTTGTGTGCGGCAGGAGGAACGGGAGAGGCAGCTGGAAGCCGCGGCAGAGCGGGTGCGAGAGGTGGAGACGCGCCTGCGCAATGTGGAGCTGCTCTTGGAGGACAAAGTGCAGGAGCTGACACAGCAGGTGAGCAACAGCCTCAGCTCCCCAGCCCCTTCCACGCAGCAGGTGAGGGACACGCTGGCCTCAGCTCCCCGACCCCTTCCACGCAGCAGGTGAGGGACACGCTGGCCCCAGCTCCCCGACCCCTTCCACGCAGCAGGTGAGGGACGCGCTGGCCCCAGCTCCCCCACCTCTTCCTGGATGTTTTTTCCTGGTACGGGAGTCCCCAGCTGACCCAGGGAGACTGGCACAGAACCCAGAAATCACTTCCAGTGCCTGCGTCTGGCCACAGCCAGGAGGCTAGCCGGGACACAGGTCCTTGCATCCCGGGGTGCACAGTAGCAGGGAGCCGGAAGAGGAGTGGAGGCGGGACTCGTTACCAGGGTACTGCAATGTGGAACAAGGCAGCCCACTACCCAGAGGAGCTGCTTTTCAGGTCACGCAGTCCCCCTACTGGCATTTAGGGTTGTCTCTAAATTGTCCCCACAACTGGGTTCAGCAGCTCTTCCCCTGGGCTGGGGCGGGCTGCGGATGCGCCTGCACGGGAATTGTGTGCAGCCAGCCCATCTCCCGTGCAGCTGGAGAGGAACAGGAGGTCCGACCTGCTGCTCAAGGAGCTCTACGTGGAGAACGCGCACCTCGTGAAGGCCCTGCAGGTGACCGAGGAGCAGCAGCGCAGGGCCGAGAGGAGGAGCCGTGGCCTGGAGGAGAAGGTCCAGGCCCTCAACAGTCTTGTCAACCGCATGGCTCCCGCCGCCCTCTCTGTGTGAGCGCAGACACGTCCCTCGCACGCAGGAGCCGCTTCCAGGAGCGAGTCGGCGGCGTGTTCTCCCGCGCTCCAGCCAGGCGTCCGCGCACACCTTAGGGCCAGGATGGTCTGTGAGATGCGCATGCAGGCGGTTCCCGTTGCACCTGCGCTGGGAGATCTTGGAGTTGCAGCCACACCCCTGGAGTGCTGAAGGGATCCCTGGGCAGGGTGGACCTCAGGTGTGTGGGCTCAGGGATGCCATATTTATTGCAAATGAAAGGGTCACTGGAAGTTTGCCAGTCTATGTGGAACAATTTTATATATATATGTTTATATCAAATATGTATAGTTTTATATCTGAAATATACATAAATTATGCTACTTGTATTATTGATGTAAAAGTCAACCTTCGCAATAAACTGTTCAATGAAAATTCACTTGTAAACCTGTTCATTATACTGTCTTAAATAAATGGGGGAAGTTTTACAAGAAACACCTGCATGGCCACAACCACACCCTGAAAACAACCCTCCTCCCTGCCAGGCTGCTGTGCTGCCCCCGGGTTTGCCCTGCAGCCGCACACCCCCCCCTTCCATGTGGGAGCTTAACTGCACACACTCCTGGGGGAACCCCAAGACTGGATGAATTTACAGCATCAGTTGTTGGGTGGGGAGAGCTGGAAGCATGTGGGATACCATCCCGATGAAGACACATGCCAGTGTTCCCTGCACTCGGGAACTCGGCAGGACAGGTACAGCTTACTGTACAACCCAGGAACCAAAAAGGAAACTACGGAAATGCTACAAAAAAAAAAAAAAAAAATGACGGGAGCCTAGTTCTACCAGTTATGGAAATATGAAGCCTTGGTATGCTTCATGCTGACCTGAGCGTTACTCAGTACACAGAGGTTGATGATGCTCCGTTCACTGTGAGCTGACGCCCCTCGGGCGAAGGGCCAGCTGCTTCCCCCAGTTGGCCAGGTGAGGTTTTAGCCACTGGGCTATCACACCAGGCCTGTCAGTCGTACTGTTTCTGTTCACTGATAATTAGGGTCGGAATGTAGAAAGTGCTGACAAGGCTTGACGGAGCTGTGCGCGGAACACAATGCTGGGAGAAGTGACTGAGTTCCTGGAACCCCCTCAGCAGACACCTGACTTCAATCTGGACCAGCCCCTTAGAGATCTCTTTATTTGAAATGAAGCATTGTCATCCTTCATTTCAAATAAAAATAAGCAACTTTAAAAACAAAAAGGGAAGGTGTACCCATAATTTACAGATACAATGCAATCCAAACTGAAATGCTTGCAAGCTTTGTTTTTTAGTAAAAAGTCATGAGCTGATCCTAAATTCCATATGAAAAGCAAAAGATGTGTGTGTGTGTGTGTGTGTGTATAGAAAGAAATTTGGGTCATTAACACTATTTCAAGAATTATGAAAGTTATGTACAATGCATAGAATTAGCACAAGGGGTCTGGCACCGTAGCCTTGCGGCTAAAATGCTTCCCTTGCACGCACCAAGATTCCATATGGGCACCGGTTCTAATCTCAGAGGCCCTACTTCCCATCCTTGTGGCCACCCTGCTTGTGGCCTGGGAAAGCAGTCAAGGATGTCCCAAAGCCTTGGGACCCTGCACCAACATGGAAGACCTGGAAGAGGCTCCTGGCTCCTGGCTCCTAGCTTAGGAGCCACACAGCTCCAGCCGTTGTGGCCGCTTGGGGAGTAAACCATCGAATGGAAGATTTTCCTCTGTCTACCTGAATTCCCAATAAAAAATAAAATAAATCTGTGCCCAATGCCATGGCCTACCAGCCAAAATCCTTGCCTTCAACGGACTGGGATCCCATATGGGTGCCATTTCTAATCCCGGCAGCTCCACTTCCCATCCAGCTCCCTGCTTGCGGCCTGGGAAAGCAGTCAAGGACGGCCCAAAGCCTTGGGACCATGCACCTTCGTGGGAGACCTGGAAGAGGCTCCTGGCTTTGGATCGGCTCAGCTCCTACGGTTGCAGCCACTTGGAGAGTGAACCCATGGAAGGAAGATCTTTTTGTCTGTCTCTCCTTCTCTCTGTAAATGTGACTTTCCAATAAAAATAAATACATCTTTAAAAAAGAAAGAAAACCAAAATGAGTGCAACCCAGGCTGAGTCAGGCTGTAGCACCGCTGGCAAACGCTGACATTGGAGGCAGGCCGCGCCAGACTGGGCCACAACACCCATCAGCATGTGGAAGACCAGGGGCCGGGGACAGGCTTGGGAGGGAGGGATGTCAGGACTCACCTGATGAGCTAACTGCTTCCACTGGAGTGAGAGCTGGGTCTGGGAGCAGGCTGGGTTGGGCTGCCACACCCACTGACAGGTGCAAAAGCCAAAACGTGTGGGCTGGTGAGGCTAGACCACAGAACCTGTTGGCAAGTGCAGGGACCAGGTGCAAGTCACATCAGGCTAGACTACAGTACCCGCTGGCAAGCACAAGATCTCGAGCTGGGAGCAGGCCTGGCAAGGGAACTGTGAGGCTGCAGCTCCCACTGGTGAGCACAAGATCCATGGCTGAGGGCAAGTCATGCTGAACAAGGCAGCAGCACCTGTTGGCATATGTGCTGGCCAGGTCTGGGGACAGATCAGGGTAAGCTAAAATGTGGCACCAATGAATATGTGTGAGAACTGGATGGATGGACCAGGCTAGGTCACATTGCATGCTGGCACGCACAAAAAAAGGGCTGGGGGAAGGCCGGGTGAGAGAGCTATTAGGGGTCACCCCAACTAGGTGGCAGCATGTGCTGGTATGTGTGAGGGCCTGCATGTGGCAGGATGAGCTGGACTGGGCTGCAGTACCCATAAGTTGGCATGAGAGATGGGACTGAGGGTGAACTGATTAGGCAGCTGCATCCGCTGGTATGTGCACTGGCTGGTGCAGGTGACAGACTGAACTTGTCCCTGCACTAGCTGATGCACACAAGAATCAAGTCTGAAGTCACCCCAGGTGAGGTTCCTTGGGGAGAGGATATGTGGTCCAAACTTTGAGTGCATGCATCGGGACTGGGCCTCCTCAGTTGCTGATGCCTGTGCAGTGGACAGTATGCCCAGATGCACATGGGGGACATGACAGCCAGCTCAGCGAGGTCAGCAGAGGACGTAGAATGGACGGAGAGCAGAACATGCTGGACGACTCTCCTGGCCAAGTTTTGCAGCAAGTGTCTGAGTCCGTGGATGCACTAAGGTGGACTTCGTCAACCAATAGACGTTAAGAGTTCCTCAATCCTAACGCAACAGAGCCAATGACATCACAGAACTATGAAAGCCACCCAGCTAACACTCTCAGAACGTTCTTCCCCACATTGGGGTTCCTAAGATATCATCAAATGGCCATTCCCTCATCCCTGATTGCTGATATAGTTTGACAGCAAGGAGTGGCCCCCTCCGCTTCTCCCCTTGCAGACATAGAAGAAAAAAGAATGGAAACATTTGTCCCACCGTCATACCTCAGTTCTCCCCATGCTAATCAGAGGCCCATATGAGTGTGCAACCATCTCAATTATGTAAACAATAGTAAACATTTAAAAACTGAAAATTAAGAAGTTAAACACGCACTTATAATGTGATCTAGTTGTCTACCCAAGAGAAGAGAAATATGTGTCCATAGATGACTCATATACAGATACTGCTGGCATGTTTTTTGGTAATAGTCAAAAACCAGAACACTTCTGGTAGTATAAATGACTATAATCCCCACATTTTAGCAAGTCATAAAAATTCTTCTGCAAATAAAGCTATTAGGTATCAAATAGCCTAGTGGCTGAATCTTCACCTTGCACACACCGGGATCCCACAGGGGCTCCGATTTGTATCCCGGCTGCTCCACTTCCATCCAGCTCCCTGCTTTTGGCCTAGGAAAGCAGTCAAGGATGGCCCAAAGCCTTGGGACCCTGCTCCTACATGGGAGATCTGGAAGAAGTCCCTGGCTCCTTGCTTCAGATCGGTACAGCACCAGCCGTTGCACTCACATGGGGAGTAAATCATCAGACAGACGATCTTCCTGTCTTTCTTCCTCTCTATCTGACTTTGTGATGAAAATAAAAAAGAAATGTTTAAATTTAAAAAAAAAAAAAAAAAAGACGGCTAGATTACCGAAGCCAACAAAAGACTTCAAGTATCTCATCAAAGGTTAGAAAGGACAGGTTGAATGACACTCCAGGCCAGGTTCTACCACAGGCACCTAGGTCTGTGGTGCACCGAGGCAGACAAGGACAGCCAACAGGCCTCAGTGCAATGAAGTTGACAAGACAGCTCAAGCAAGCCCCTTGGCATGTTCTTCACCCATAGGGGGCTCTGAGGCCAGCTCAACCATCCCCAGACCCTGGTGCTGCTGCAGTGGACAGTAAGCAGGCACAGAGGGGAAAACAGAAACATTGATCTCACACCCCTTCTCCCCGAACCCAACCCTCTTCATCCTCATCAGAGGTCTGTCCACACTGGCCTGCAGCCCTCCCACCATTGCAATATTAGAATAAAAGTTAAAAAAAATACTGCTGTCCTGCTCAGTGAGGAGACCGCAAGGGAGGCTGGGCTGTTGAGCCTGATCTGCTGCTCATTCCAGGGAATTTGACATCTGTGCAGTTCCCAGAGGGGTGACCCGAGAGCTTGGCTTTGTCATGACACAACGCACGGTATCCTGTAGGATCACGAATCATGAGATGCCTGGGATCTCCAAGAAGCACAGCACTGCACTGCTGGGCCAGAACGAGGGCCCTTCATCATGAGATCCTGTGTGATCTACTGCTGACTAAGGAGGGCAGATTACTTTGCATTGCCCCTGGCTTTCTCAAGGCATTTCTGGAATTCACCATCGCCCATATGGGATCCCAGGCGTGCAAGGCCACTAGGCTACGCTGGTGCGACGGTTCTAATCCCGGCTGCTCCACTTCCCATCCAGCTCCCTGCTTGTGGCCTGGGAAAGCAGTCAAGGATGGCCCAGTGCTTTGGGATCCTGCACTCATGTGGGAGACCTGGAGGTTCCTGGATCCTGGTTTTGGCTTCGGATCAGCACAGCACCGGCCGTTGTGGTCACTTGGGGAGTGATTCATTGGACGGAAGATCTTCCTCTTTGTCTCTCCTCCTCTCTGTATATCTGACTTTGTAATAAAAAATAAACAAATCTTTCAAAAAAATTTTTAGGAAAAAATAAAATAAAATTGTCATTTAAAAAGTAAAGTATGCTTTTCAAGCATGGTTTTCAACAACTGATCTGACTGACCATGGGGAAACACACTTGTAAGATTTAAACTGAACACAGTATGGGTTAGGAACTGGCTTATCTGGCTCTTAAGGCTTGAACATATTCCAGATCATGTGGCCACAGGACGGCCTGGAGGAGCAGTGGGAAACCACGGAGCACAGGCAAGGCTGTGTGTGCCCCTCCAGCTCTACAGCAGAGCCCAGCACACAGAAAGGCTGCCACCACCCCCCCTTCTGGGACTCTTCAGTTAGTGGGAACCGGCCTGGAGGAGCGGTGGGAAACCACGGAGCACAGGCAAGGCTGTGTGTGCCCCTCCAGCTCTACAGCAGAGCCCAGCACACAGAAAGGCTGCCACCACCCCCCCTTCTGGGACTCTTCAGTTAGTGGGAACCGGCCTGGAGGAGCGGTGGGAAACCACGGAGCACAGGCAAGGCTGTGTGTGCCCCTCCAGCTCTACAGCAGAGCCCAGCACACAGAAAGGCTGCCACCACCACCCCTTCTGGGACTCTTCAGTTAGTGGGAACCTCAGGGAAACCACCCATGTTCCTTCTCTGGCCCCAGGCTTCCAGGCCCTTTTGAGCCAGTGCCAACCACCAAGCTCGTAGCCAAGCACTCGCCAAACTAGCCACCACTGCTGCAAATGAGTAAAATCATCACAGCCTTCCCTGCTTCCCTCCCGAAGAGACGTCAAGTCAGTACGCCCAAGCTTTCAACACTCAAAAGCCAGTGCAGGGCACACTGCCACCTGCCCTGTGACCTGAGCCACAGAGGCCAGCCAGCTGTCTGGGGCACACACAGCACACAGACAACCATACACGCACAGAGCTGCCTTCTTCCTACACACACAGACACTCCACATGGAACAGTGTTTTATTTTTATTTTAAACAGAATGTCAGGACTACAGTATAGTGTATTACAAAAAAAGGTAGCAACAATGACCTACAACACAGAAAACAGATCCTTAACAGCAAACAATGGGGTCTTGTCCAAGTCCTCCTGGCTGTCCTAGTGAACCATGCCCCAAGGACACAGGGCAGGTGGGCTTCAGGCACTCTCGGCAGTGGTCCCAGTGGCCCCAGGGCATGCTCACAACAGTGGGAGGACACCAGACACTCCCGCTCAAGACAGGACATGCTCCAGAACTCCTTGTCTGATCAACTGCTCACACTTCCCCCGGGGTAGAAAGTGCTGAGGGAAGAAGAAAGAGAGTAAGAAAGGACTGGAGAATTCTAAATTACTTCTGCAGTAGTGAACGGTTATGTATTCCTTCCACTGCCACAGCCAAGCTACACTTAGTGTTTGCCGTTGTAACCCACTGGAACCGATGCCCCTTACGGTGGGACTGAATTCTGATTTCCTCGTTTGCCACATTAACTAGACTCCCTCCCTGGGATGCGCGTCTCAGTTCACCACAGCCTCTGCTCTCACACTCTGCTCAAGCGGAGCCGTGGGTCTAGAGCCCAGGCCCAGGCCTCGGCCCTGGTCTAGCCCTCCACGTGAGCTCGCCCTGCCTCTCCGCTGCTCAAAAATATTTACATTTATTAAAAAAAAAAAAAGGAAAAGCAACTCTCATTTCTGGACTAAAATAAAAGATGCCTGGCATACTGACAAATGTACAGAAAGAATTATGGTTACCAAATGTTTCCTTTTTAGTGGTTCATATTACACAAATGATCTATATCACTTCTATAAACAATCCGAAATGTGATCATTTTGGAAGCCCCTTAATACCAACTTGAACTGGCTATAACTTAGAGTCTCCACTGTTGAACCTGAAGCTAGGCGGGCCACTTCGCGACCGGGTTCTAAGCATCACGAGGTCCACACTGAGCCGAGAGGCAGGGCAGGCCCAGGCTCAGGGCAGTGTTGCCAGAGCCGCCACAGCACGTGCGGGAGAGCACAGCAAGCAGTGTGAAGTGATGCTTCGCTTCTGTGAGCTGAGCTTCCTGTGAGAGTCCCCTCAGAGAACTCAGCTACTTGCGATGCACTAATCTCCGACTCCTGTGAGGGCACACAGGCGTGACATCTCTACCTTAACCAGAGTTGAGGGCATCCTCAAAATCTGTTTTTAAAATATCAAACCCTGGGCCTGGTGCTGTAGCCGAGCGGCTAAAGTCCTCGCCTTGCACATGCCAGGAACTTATATGAATGCCAGTTAACGTCTTGACGGCTCTACTTCCCCATCCAGCTCCCTGCTTGTGTCCTGGGAAAGCAGTCGAGGACAGCCCGAAGCCTTGGGACCCTGTACCCCCGTGGGAGACCCAGAAGAGGCTCCTGGCTCCTAGCTTAAGATCAGTGCAGCTCCAGCCATTGGGGCCGCTTGGGGAGTCAATGAACAGACGGAAGATCATCATCTCTGTCACTCCTCCTCTCTGTATTTCTGACTTTCCAATAAAAATAAAATAAATCTTTAAAAAAAGAAATTGGGGCCCGGCGGCGTGGCCTAGCAGTTAAAGTCCTCACCTTCAACACCCGGGATCCCATATGGGCGCCGGTTCTAATCCCGGCAGCTCCACTTCCCATCCAGCTCCCTGTTTGTGGCCTGGGAAAGCAGTTGAGGATGGCCCAAGGCTTTGGAACCCTGCACCCATGTGGGAGACCCAGAAGAGGTTCCTGGTCCCGGCATCGGATTGGCGCGTACCGGCCCGTTGCGGCTCACTTGGGGAGTGAAACATCAGATGGAAGATCTTCCTCTCTGTCTCTCCTCCTCTCTGTATATCTGGCTTTCCAATAACAATAAAATCTTCAAAAAAAAAAAAAAAATCGAACCCAGCGTGGTAACCTCGTGGCTAAAGTCCTCACCTTGCACACGCAGGGATTCCATATCAGCGGAAGTTCATGTCCTGGCTGCTCTGCTTCCCATCCAGCTCCCTGCTTGTAGCCTGGGAAAGCAGTCAAGGACAGCCCAAGACCTTAGGAACCTGCACCCACATGGGAGACCCAGAAGAGGCTCCCAGCTCCTGGCTGCAGACTGACTCGGCTCCAGCCATTGCTGCCACTTGGGGAATGAACCAGCAGATGAAAAACCTTCCATTCTGTCTCTCCTCCATCTATCTATCTCTGACTTTCCAATAAGAAATAAATATTGGGGAAAAAAATCCAACCTTCATTTTTGCAAACTACTGAGAACTCCAAAGATGCCAGCTTATCTGCGTTAGGGAAATCAGCCCAATGATTGTTGGGCCTGCAGTGCTCCGGGGCTACCCCTCATGAACAAAGCCCACACGGGGATGTGTCAACTGGACACCAATGCTCTGCAGCAAGGCGGCTTTTACTGGCTCATTTTTCTCCCTACACTGTGTCCTCAGAAAACCTGAAGAGCATAAAAAATAAATTTAGCTAAGAGGACTTCACCTAGTATGAATCTGAACATTTCTAAGGAAACAATAAATACACTGAGATTCTTTATTTTAAAAAAAAAAAATTAGCTTAAGTTATAGTTTCCAAATTTCTGTCTTTCCCTGCTAAATTCTGGTATGTTGAAAAATTCCGTAGGGGAAAAAAAAAAGATTTATTTATTTATTTATTTATTTGGAAGGCAAGGTAGAGAAACAGAGACAGAGATAATAAATCTACCGATTCACTTTCCAAAGATCACAGAAGCCAGGGTCTCTGGTGTAGGCTCTCTTTCAGGCACAGTGGCAAGGAGCTGGATTGGAAACGGAGCAGTCAAGACTTACTACGGGTTGATGTGGGAGATAGAGAAATAGGATTTAAAAGTGAAGTACAGGCTTAAAATTAAAGCTTGGCAACTTTTGTTGATAAATTGGAATTCGAAGAAAAAAAGGTAACCCCAGTAGTTTAACATCCCCAAATGATGATCTGCCACTTAACTAAAGCATGGGCCATCATGGTAATTCCCCTAGACAACGGTTAGTGTGCAATGTAAGAACTACCCAGCAAATCAGCATTTCCTGACCGTACAACATTTGCTTCTAGTGTTAGCATGTGGAAAAACCACCTAACAGAGAGTCTATTACACTTAATGTCTAAGATACAAATGATTATTACAAGGTACTACTTCTTTTGCTACTGTTCCTAACAGTTGCGCTATCAATCCTCTTAAAAACTGAAGAATATCTGAAGACAGAAGAAATACCTGGCTATTTTTTTTCAGTAAGACCGAAGTGCCATCATCGATTTCAAATTCTCCATAGTCTTTTAGACACCGCACCTGAAAGGAAAAACAGATGCTTTATCTAAATTATGCAATACACATATGCAGGAGCCGAAACAAAGACAGCATTCAGCAAACACCTGCTCGGTGCCGGTCCAGCACTCCGTCTTGCCCTTCCCTGTGCCCTCAGGCTGGCTGCTCCTGGGGTCCTCGAATGCTCCAACCATCCCTTCTCACCCTCCTTGCTTCCTCAGGCTGGCTGCTCCTGGGGAACTTGAATGCTCCATCCGTCCCATCTGACAAGGAGGGACAACAGCCAATGGTGCCACAGAACAACAGGCTCATCTTCCACCTTCAAACAGCATCCCATATGGCTGCTGGTTCGTATCCTGGCTGCTCCATTTCCCATTCAGCTCCCTGCCTGTGGCCTGGGAAAGCAACAGAGGATGGCTCAAAGCCTTGGGATTATGGACCCATGTGGGAGACCCGGAAGAAGGTCCTGGCTTCTGGCTTTGGATCGGCGCAGCTCCGACCATTGTGGTCACTTTGGGAGTGAATCATTGGATGGAATATCTTCCTCTCTGTCTCTCCTCTCTATATATATGACTTTGCAATAAAAAAAAAAAAAAAAAGACCAACAGAGAGAAGCAGAGACAAAGAAAGCTCTTCTGTCCTCCTGCTCACTCCCAAAGTAGCCGTAATAGCCCGAGCTGCGCCAATCTGAAGCCAGGAGCTAAGCGCTTCTTCTGGGTCTCCCATGTGGGTGCAGGGTCCCAAGGTTTTTTGGGCTATCCTGTGCTATTTTCCTAGGCCATAATCAGGAACCTGGATGGAAAGTGAGTAGCTGGGACACGAACTGGCATCTACATGAGATGCCAGCATTTGCAGGGGGAGGATTAGCCAGTTGAGCCTTCGTGCCAACCTGAGAAAGTTTTCAATAAATATCCTCATACAAAATGAAATCTGACACCTACCTACATTCTACACAAAAAGCCAATCCCAATGACTGCAGAGCTCTCTGAAAGGCAGGGGTTCTAAAAGGTTACACCGAAAACAATTTTTAGATTTATTTATTTGAAAAGGAGAGGGGAGAGAGGGAGAGTGGAGGGGGAGCGAGGGGAGAGAAAGTGTGTGTGTATGAGAATGTGTGCCTCTATATGCAGTGAGTGTGGGTGACACAAACGTGTGGAGAGACCAGCTCCCCTGTTGGCAAGGCCGTGAGGAGTTTCCAGCTGTATGGCAGGGCCTGGCAGATGTCTCTCCAACCACCTTGACACAGTCTCACCCCCTTTGCATGGACACTCAACCACCCCGCTAAGAATTCTGTAATCCATTGAGGCATTGTTGTTTGCCCCGAGAGATGGTTTTTATAACTGATGTGAACTTGGGAGTTAATACTACTGATAATGTCCTGGTGAGTGGGCCTTTAACTGCACACAGGAGTACAACTAAGCCCATGCTGTTTCTGGACACCTTACTGTGTGCCTACCTACTGTCCCGGAATCTGGCCCAGACATGTAGCACGCCTTCTGGGAGACGGCTTAATAAGAATCCTACAAACTAATAAGCTGAACTGCTATGGCAATAAATAGAGTTACTGTGACCTTAAAGGTTAGCCTGTCCTTGCAATTCTTTGGAGCATAGAAAATATATCTGTTTAGCCACTTCTATAATTTTTTGGCTTTAATTAATATCATAGAGATATGCTTTAATTATTGTTGGATTGTTTATGGGGTTGTAGAGCCTATAGTTGTAGGGGGACTTAATATTCGAAACTTTTGGGCCTGGCGCTGTGGCCTAGTGGCTAAGGTCCTTGCCTTAAACACGCCAGGATCCCATATGGCCGCCAGTTCTAAGCCCGGCAGCTCCACTTCCCATCCAGCTCCCTGCTTGTGGCCTGGGAAAGCAGTCGAGGACGGCCCAAAGCCTTGAGACCCTGCAACCACATGGGAAACCACAAAGAAGCTTCTGGCTCCTGGTTCAGATCAGCTCAGCTCTGGCCATTGCTACCATTTGGGGAATGAACTAGTGGATGGGAGATCTTTCTCTGTGTCTCCTGCAGCACTGCTACAGCATCTCACTTGGGTGCCGTGTGTGTCCCGGCTGCCTTACTTCCAGCTGAGCTCTCTGATGTGGCCCTGGAATGTTGCAACCCGTGGGAGACCTGGCGGAAGCCACTGGCTCCCAGATTCAGATCAACTCTGGCCACTGCGGCCATTTTAAGATTGAACCATGGATGGAAGACCTTCTTGGTCTTCTCCCTGTTAAAATATTTTTGCCTCTCAAATAAAATTAAATAATCTTTTAAAAATTTAAGACTGGTTACCATTTATGTTTAATCTTAGTTTGATAATAGGTAAAATACTTACAGAGTCTAAAACACAACATTCCTAAAATAGGTATACTCATAAAACTTTACCTGTTGTAATCTACTGTTACCACCCTACTATAATCATCAATTTCGGCTTTGGTTGGTGCTCCCCGTGTTTTCAGAAGCCAATATATATCTATTAACACCCTCATCTGAGCTCAAAGGTAGCAACCACCAAGTACTAAAGAAAACCCAGGGAGGCACAGTGGTGGAGCAGGCCTGTGGCTCTGGCATCCCACGCGGGCACTGGCTCACACTGGGTGCTCCCTGTGTTTGGCCTGGGAAACAACAGAGGTTGGTTCACGTCCCTGGGCCCTACACTCTGACGGGAGGTCCAGAAGAAGCTCCCAGTTCGGGACTGGCTCAGCTCTGGCCACGGCAGTCATTTGGGTCATGAACCAGCAGATGGAAGAGCTCCCTTCCTCCTTTCTCTTTCAAGAAAAATAAATAGATCCTAAAAACAAAGGGAAAAAATCCACTTTTGAAGAATACACCTACTTCAATATATAAGCTTTTTGGAGGCTTCATGTCCTGCGTGATGTCCAGGCCTTCATCTCCTCCCAGAGTTCTCATGTAAGTAGCAAGGGATTTTTTATAATGACTAAACCACTCTGTCTGTAAACAACAAGATGGGATTGGACAAAGTTAAATTAAGTTGTATGCAAACTATACACTCAGCCTTTCAAAACCAGCACCTATGTCAATATGCACCATTTTTGCGATCATTAGGGACTCGCAGGATCTAGGCACTGATCTGTACACTCAACAGAATGGACCAAAAATCTCTACTCTCACAGAGTTTACAACCTGACTTACTAAGCATTACCCTAAGGAAACAGATCATGAAAATAAAACTAGCACAAAAGTATAGACTTCAGCTACAGACTAACAGAACAGAAAGTGTCCCTGCCCGAACCTCACAGGAACCTGAGCTCTCCAGAGTGACAAAGGTGGCTGGCTGCACAGACAGCACTGGGAACAGGAACAGCATTTCATAAATGGTATCACCTCAACATCAACATTCAAAATGAACCTTGACTCCTCCATTACCCATAAGACAATCCAACACTGTAAATCTATACAAGGTGAGGTGCAGCACTAACACGGGGTGAGGAGCCACCGGGATATCCATAACATCCTCGGTGGACTGCCACAGACTCACCAAACCTCGAGTCCCACCCCACTGCCTTGGCAGTGCCAGATTTACGATTCTGGATATGCCTTCCCTAAGCTTACCCTGGAAAATTACCTTAGTAATGTTAGGGCAGACAATGATTTCTCCAATTGGGTCCAAAACAAAACAAACATCCTCACCACACAGGGAAAAATTAGACTGGCCACATTAATAATAATAACCTACCTATAACTTTGTTTCTTACAAGATGCCATAAAGGTGCAAAATGTACGTATATAATTGACAAAGGGCAGAAAGGCTGGATATGCTTGAGAACGCACCATTCCCCTCCCTGGAGTTTCAGACTGGGATATGCTCTGAAACCCAAACCTTCCAGATGTCACATCACTGCTCACCAGGTTTGGGATTTCAGTATCTGGTTAGGAACACGCTATCGAGGATAAGAACAAGACTCAAATGTGCACCAGTTGCTGACTAGAAAAAATGTGCTAAAAAATTAGACTTGAACAGGCATTTAGAAAAAAAGATATGCAAATCATCAACAGAGAAGCATGCTTAGGACCACTGATCACGGGAAAGTAAAACCAAAATGAGAAACCACCAGATGCCAAGGGAAGTTTGAAAGACTGGCAAATGCACGTGTTGGGCAAGGGCCATCACATGGCTGGCGGGAGTGTGAAGGATACGGCCCTTGGAAAATCACTGGGCACAACGTACTAACAATATACACCCTCTGGAGACCAAACCGACTTCACTTTCCTGAGTACATCTGCTGCCTGGAGACATTCTGGCTGTCACACACGGGGCACAGGAAGAGCTGCTTTAATGAGAGCCCAGAGGGATTGCTCAACACCCTCCAAAGCAACATAAGGCAGCCTCACATGTTAACAGCCTTGAAGTTAAACCCCTAGACCCGAGGTAGTCATTCAGTGCAGTGACGAGGAGGCAACTTGGGAGGCCATATCCGATATCAGCATGCTTAGGTTCAAGTCCAGCTCCACTCCGAGCCCCACATTCCTGCTACTGCACCCCTGAAGGCAGCCAGTGACGGCTCCAGGACATGAGTCACTGCCTCTCCTGTGGGAGATGCAAACTGAGCTCTAGGCTCCTGGCTCCTGGCTCCAGCATAGCCCAGCTCTAGGCTCTAGGCTCCGGCACAGCCCAGCTCTAGGCTCCTGGCTCTGGCACAGCCCAACTCTAGGCTCCTGGCTCCAACACAGCCCAGCTCTAGGCTCCTGGCTCCAACACAGCCCAGCTCTAGGCTCCTGGTTCTGGCACAGCCCAACTCTAGGCTCCTGGCTCCAGCACAGCCCAACTCTAGGCTCCTGGCTCCAACACAGCCCAGCTCTAGGCTTCTGGCTCTGGTACAGCCCAACTCTAGGCTGCTGGCTCTGGTACAGCCCAACTCTAGGCTCCTGGTTCCAGCACAGCCCAGCTCTAGGCTCCTGGCTCCAGCACAGCCCAGCTCTAGCTGTGGGGAGCAAAGTAAGGATCCCTACCCTCAATTTCTTTCTTCCAAAAAAAAGAAAATAAATAAAACTTTCTAAAAGAAAGTTTAAGGTGAAATCAATATCAATGATAAATTACAGCCTATATCTAAACTGGGATACTAACATCACAACTACATCCACAGAATAGAATCTCAAAAATACGAAGCTTAGTGAAATAGATTTTTGACAAAAGAACTCTAGGAATCCATATACATAAAACTCAATAATAACCAATATTAAACTGCAGTGTTCAGGCATGCTCTTAGGTGGCCAAATATCTTAAAAAGTGATGAGGTGGGACCCAGCACAGTAGCCTAATGGCTAAAGTCCTTGCCTTGCACACACCAGGATCCCATATGGACGTTGGTTCTAATCCCAGCAGCCCTGATTCCCATCCAGCTCCCCACTTGTGGCCCGGGAAGCAGCTGGGTACAGTCCACAGCCATGAGACTCTGCATCCATGTGGGAGACCTGGAGGAAGCTCCACGCTTCGGATCAGCTCAACTCCAGCCACTGGGGACTGAATCAGCAGACGGAAAAAATCTTTCCTCTCTGTCTTTCCTTCTCTCTGTGAATCTGGCTTTCCAATTAAAATAAATAAATCTTAAAAAAAAAAAAGCAATGAAGTAGGGGCAATACCGTGGCACAGTTGCTTAAGCCATCCCCTGCAGTGCCAGCATCTCACAGGGCACCAGTTCAAGTCCTGGCGGCTCCACTTATCCAGTTCCCTGTTACCACACCTAGGAAACTTTAATACATAAGCTTTTTCAACATAAGCTCCATCAACATTAAAACACCACTGCTGGGTCGGCACGATAGCGTAATGTTTAAGGTCCTCGCCTTGAACACTTCTGAGCCACGTGACTTCTCTGCAATCACCTGATTCAGTGACTACACACAGACTTCATTATAAACATGAATTTGTACTGTTGATTACAGAAGCATCTGTATATACACGTTTCATAGAAATCCCCAAATGAAACACCTTTAATCCCACTAACAGGTGACCACGCGTACATGAGACTATCCATCAACAATAGTATTCCACATAGCATTTAGAATCTAACCGCATATTTCCCATCACAGTACATAATAAACAAACATGGGCACAAACTGTTGAAAGACACACCAAAAACAAAGAGAAATGCCACTAAATATTATTACAGAACAGTGTCACAACACTAACTTACTTCTTCAGATGACATGTGAAACCGCAGGGTGTTTGGCAAGACGCTGCCGTACTCCCACCTGAGCGCCCTGATCCGAAGCAACCGGTCATACCTAGGATGTTGACACATGTCAGAGGGTGTGGGAAGAGAGGGGATAAGACAGCTGTTCTGATGGCGAGGCCAGACTCCTCACGCAAGCTGACCAAGTGAGAGAAGGAGCACATGGGGACTGAACTGACGCCAGAAAGCCAGCAAAGCCAACAGCTTCCTCTGCACTGGCCTCCAGGTCAGCCGTCCCAACAGAAAAAGGATGCAGACGCAAAGGACTCATTTCTTGAAGAAATAACAAACTACTAAATACACCAAAGGATCTGGTGGTGAAGTGCCATGATGGCTGTAAAACAAAACACAATGCAGTAAAAATGGTGACCCATGAAACTCCACTCTACGGGATGAAACATGGTAAACCCTGAACGACTGTTCGCTCTACGGGAGGAAACACCGTGACCACGAAACTGCTAACTCTGTGGGATGTGATGGGTCCATGTGGTACATGCTATTATTTGACACACCTTACTTTCCCAACAATGCTATCTTATCCAAATGTTTTTCCTCCAGAAAAAAGACTGTTACAAAGACAACGCAACCCTTCCATTACCCATTTGAACAGCTGAACTGGGAACCAACAGTTGAAAACCCTCCACTTCTCCTTGCCACCCCAAATCAAACCAAGGACACTTACAAGTAGGCTAGCGTGCAACGTCTATTTCTTAACAAACAGCAGTGTCGAAATTTGATGGTTGGGATCAAATCACTTCGGCCACCTGACTTTGCTTCAGTCCTGTGAGGAGCATTTATTTAAAAAACAACAACAACAACAAAACAGTACATCTGAGTGTAAGTGAAAATTCCAAAGCCAATTTATATATTTTTATCAAATTATGGTTAGCAGTTAACATAAGCAAACATAAGCAGAGAATAAATACCTCCACATCAAGGATTTTACTAACATCAGAAGATGAGAAGCCGGGGCCAGCACTGTGGCTTAGCACGCTGGGCTTCCTCCTGTGGCACCCAGCACCCTGTGTGAGCACTGCTCCGTGTGCCAGCTGCTCCAGCTCCAATCAGCTTCCCGGCTGTGGCTGAGTGGGGAGGACAGCAGGACACGGCTCAAGTCCTCAGGCCCCACCCAGCACCACGTGGACCCCTAGCTCTCCCTGACTCTCCTCCACTCTGCCACGCACACAGAAGCCAAGATGTTTTTCTTTAAGATTTATTTATATTTATTGCAATGTCAGACATACAGAGAGGAGGAGACACAGGAAGATATTCCATCCGTTAATTCATTCCCCAAGAGGCCACAATGGCCCGAGTTGAGCCAATCCGAAGCCAGGAGCCAGGAGCTTCTTCCAGGTCTCCCACGTAGGTGCAGAAACCCAAGGCTTTGGGCCGCCCTCCAGTGCTTTCCCAGGCCACAAGCAGGGAGTTGGATGGGAAGTGGGGCTGTCAGGATTGGAACTGGCACCCATATGGGATCCTGGCGCTTACAAGCTGAGGACTTGAGCCACTAGGCTATTGCACCAGGCCCAGTCAGGTTGATTTTTAAAGACACTGACATGACACCAGCTGCCCCACACCCGAGGTCCTTCTGCCACTTGCCAAGCTCCGTCACACTGGTCTCTGACTTACTGAGTACCGTGCCCCCTTCATGACATAGGGCCTTTGCATGCACCATCCCCTCTGCCTACACTGCTTTCCTCCCACAATCCACGTCACTTTTTGTATTTGTTCATATCTCATGTCTTTCAGATAGGCTTTAACTTCCTCCAAACCATAACAGTCAAACAAGTATTCACTGGAACACCTACCACATGTAAAACACTGTTAAATCCAACAGATACAGAGTTCATCAGCAAACCCTTCTAGACCACACTAATGTGCCCATGACTGGAGCTGAGTAGACACAGTTTTAAAAAAAATCATATTACTGAACTGATTTCAATATCTTATTTCTTAAATGGTTTTAAAATATTATTCTTGGGCCCGGCAGCGTAGCCTAGCGGCTAAAGTCCTCGCCTTGAATGCCCAGTGGTCCCATATGGGCGCCAGTTCTAATCCCAGCAACTCCACTTCCCATCCAGCTCCCTGCTTGTGGCCTGGGAAAGCAGTCGAGGACGGCCCAAAGCCTTGGGAACCTGCAGCTGCGTGGGAGACCAGGAAGAGGTTCCTGGATCCTGGCTTCGGATTGGCACACATCGGACCGTTGCGGCTCACTTGGGGAGTGAAACATCGGACGGAAAATCTTCCTCTCTGTCTCTCCTCCTCTGTGGATATCTGACTTTGTAATAAAAACAAATAAAATCTTTAATAAAAAATTAAAAATATAAAAAAAAACATTATTCTTACTATAACTTACACATCAGACTGGTTTTGTTCATACAAAATCTTCATCTCTTCCAGAACTTGTCTGATTCCATCCTCCTGAAACATATAAGCATATTATTAAAAAAAAGATAGATATAAGCATATAATTAACACTGAAACACATTCATTAAATCTTGTCATTCAGACACAAGGGGTGAAGTATCAAAGAACTGATGAATGTTGAAAACATCAGGCTAAGTGGAACACATCAAACACAACAGGATAATTATTTTAAGAAGCAAATTAGGGGGCCTGGCGCAATAGTGTAGTGGTTAGAATCCTCGCCTTGCACACGCAGGAATCCCATATGGTTGCAGGTTCTAATCCCAGCAGCTCCACTTCTCATCCAGCTCCCTGCTTGTGTCCTAGGAAAGCAGTCGGGGACAGCCCAAAGCCTTGGGACCCTGCATCCGTGTGGGAGACCTAGAAGAAGCTCTTAGCTCCTCATTGGCTCAGCTTGGGCCATTGCAGCCACTTGGGGAGTGAATCATCAGATGGAAGATCTTCCTCTCTGTTTCTCCTCCTCTCTGTATATCCGCTTTTCCAATAAAAATAAATAAATCTTAAGAAAAAAAAAAGCAGCAGCAGCAGCAGCAGCAATTTAGGGCCCAGCGCGATAGCACAGCAGCTAAAGCCCTTACCTTGCACGCTCCAGGACCCCACATGGGCACCAGTTCATATCCTGGCAGCTCCACTTCCCATCCAGCTCCCTGCTTGTGGCCTGGGAAAGCAGTCGAGGACGGCCCAAAGCCTTGGGACCCTGCACCCGCGTGGGAGACCTGGAAGAAGCTCCTGGTTCCTGGCTTCAGATCCGCGCAGCTCTAGCCGCTGTGGCCGCCTGGGGTTTGAACTATCAGAAGGAAGATCTTCCTCTCTGTCTCTTCTCCTCTCTATATATGTGACTTTCCAATAAAAACAAATAAATCTTAAAAAAAAAAAAAGAATCAATTTATCTGAAGTATCTGCCCAGCAAATTCAGAGAGATAAGAGAATAAGAGGGGGCAACCGGAAGCAGTGAAGGGAGGACTACAGCTTATAGTGGCAGAGTTTCTGTCTGGTGTGATGAAAACGTTTTGGAAATAAACAGTGATGATGTTGCAAGGGGAAAATAAATAAAGCCACTGAGGCATACATCCAGCAATTACAATGGAAAACATTGTATTACGTATATTTTCTATAGGGGGAGGCGGCATTGTAAGCTAATAGTGTTGGCCATCCGTGTGGGCACCAGTTCAAGGACCAGCCGCCCCACTTCAGATCCAGGTCCCTGGAAATCACCTGGGAAAGCAGCCTAGGACAGCCCACGTCCTTGGGCGTCTGCACCCATATGGGAGACAGAGGTGAGGTCCCTGGCTCCTGGCTGAAGCCTGTTCCAGCCACAGCAGTAGCAGCTATTTCAGGGTAAACCAAAGGATAAAAGATCAATCTATCTAACTCTGTCTTTTTTTTAATTATTTTTTAATAATCTTACTTAGTTGATTAGGGTACAAAGGGTCAAGGGCTACAGGGTGAAAGTGGGTAACACCATTGTTTCCACACTAATATTATCATTTTTTCCCTGTACCTGGGGTCAGGGGAGAAACAAAGGGGAAAGCCCCACCTAACTATCTAACTCTGTCTTACAATAATAATTTTTTTTAAAAAAAAGCACAAAAGGGGCCCGGCGGCGTGGCCTAGCGGCTAAAGTCCTCGCCTTGAAAGCCCCGGGATCCCATATGGGCGCCGGTTCTAATCCCGGCAGCTCCACTTCCCATCCAGCTCCCTGCTTGTGGCCTGGGAAAGCAGTTGAGGATGGCCCAAAGCCTTGGGACCCTGCACCCATGTGGGAGACCCGGAAGAGGTTCCTGGTTTTGGCTTCGGATCGGCACAGCACCGGCCCGTTGCGGCTCACTTGGGGAGTGAAACATCGGATGGAAGATCTTCCTCTCTGTCTCTCCTCCTCTCTGTATATCCGGCTTTCCAATAATAATAAAATCTTAAAAAAAAAAAAAAAAAAGCACAAAAGGGAATGAACATTTTTGGGGCCCAGTGTGATAGCATAGTGGTTAAGGTCCTCACCTTGCACGCCTGGGGTCTCATATGCACGCCGGTTCTAATCCCAGCTGCTCTACTTCCCATCCAGCTCCTTGACTGTGGCCTGCGAAAGCAGTCGAGGACGGCGCAAAGCCTTGGGACCCTGTACCCACATGGGAGACCTGGAAGAAGCTCCAGGCTCCTGGCTTCAGATTGGCTCAGCTTCAGTTGTTGCGGCTCACTTGGAGAGTGAACCACTGGACGGAAGAGATCTTCCTCTCTGTCTCTCCCTCTCTGTAAATCTGACTTTGTAATAAAAAAAATAAATAAATCTTTAAAAAAAGGGGGGGAATGAATATTTTTTGACGATTTATTTATTTTTTTTAAAGATCCCATATGGGCACCGGTTCTAATCCGGGCAGCTCCACTTCCCATTCAGCTCCCTACTTGTGTCCTGGGAAAGCAGTGGAGGAAGGCCCAAAGCCTTGGGAACCTGCACCTGTGTGGGAGACCTGGAAGAGGCTTCTGGCTCTTGGCTTCAGATCAGCTCAGCTCTGGCCACTGAGGCCACTTAGGGAGTGAGTTATCAGATGTAATACCTTCGTCTGTCTCTCCTCCTCTATATATATCTGCCTTTCCAGAAAAAATAAATAAAATCTTTAAAAATTTTTGTCTGAAAATGTTAAACGTCAAAGCAAACATCGTTTGGTTTGTATTGCACTAATAAAAAAGCCTAGAGCTTCTCCAGTCACCTTCTCTGACGTCCTTGAAGAGGCAGCCATTTGCTGCCTAGAGATGCAGAGCTGCAGGGACAGGCGCGTTCTGTCCATTCTGAGCTTAGTGCCAGGCTCCAGCCACCTGCTAAGGAGGCACGTGAGGCCCGAGCACGTGGCCTGCCGCTCATGTGAGAGCCATCAGATGGGGCCAGCAGACAGGGGCATCTGCTAGGAAATACACATTCAATAACTTTTTAAAAACTCACTTGGAAAGAGAACACCGAAACTTCAGCAGCTGCGAGGCTACTGGGGGCTGCAGGAGGGAGCGTCTTGCTCAGATCCTGATCCCAGCCACCATGTGCTCATGGAGAGCTGGGCCTGGGCGGCCAGTGCGCCATTTGGTGCCAGGCTGTGCCTGCTGGCCACCCGGCCGGGGAGCTCTGGGTTATTGGTTGTCTGAATCGTTGCTTAGGTAGCTCCAGGCTGACCACACTGTTTCTGGGATCTGAGTCAATCCTAAAGATTCCCAATGCCAGTAACTCTTCCTTTGAAGAACTTCTAATCACTTAACAATGCTGAGCCATAAAATTGGTAATGGAACATAATGTACTGGGCAGGACTAAGCAAACCTTAGCCTACAAGCAAAACCAGAAACCAGCATTGAGCACAGGTCATACCAAGCTAGGCTCTTGCACCTACTGGTCCTCAGAGCAACCACGGGCAGGTGCACGATTTACGGCTAGGAACAGGCCCAAATGGGGAGGTAAGGGGACACCCTAACTGGGTTGAGGTTCCCACCAAGGGGCGCGTGTGCTGGAATGGGGGCTGCGTTCTATCTAGGAAACAGTCGTAGTCACCCGAGGCACTAGTGTGGGCTGGGATTGGATGCACCAGGCCAGTTCAGACCCCAACACCATCTGGTGTCATGGAGAACCAGGTAGACATGGGACTGACTAGGCTGGGTCTCAACCCCCTACTAAGCCATGTGTGAGCTGTACGTGGGTATGGACAAGCTGTGGCTGGGCTGAAACATCCAACAACAAGAACCAGAACGGGGTGAAAGCAAGCCAGGAAAAGCCACTGTTCCTGCTAGGACAGGAGGTGAACTGAGTAGGGTTGGCTCAAGGACCCCCTGGTATGCGCAAAATCTGGCATTGGGAGGGGTTCTGATGGAGGAGCCTGAGCAACTCCTCTGGCAGGACACAGTCCCTGCAGGTTAGCGCAAGAAGCATGATAGGAAACAGCCCAGAATAGGCCATGGAAAGTTTCCCACTGGCACACATTCGGCATGGGTCAGGGGCAGACCAGGCTGAATCAGTTCATGTCATCCACTGGCAAATCCGATCACCAAAACAGAGTGTGGGTTGAGCTGGGTTTGGTTGCGACAAAACCAGTACACATTATGGAATGCCAGGGCAAGGTTGCCCACTGGATTTGAATGCAGCACTCAACCAGCACACGTGAGATCCAGGAAGGGAGGGGCAGAGCTGGCAAACGGATTAAGGGGCTGCTCCCCTCGCCAGACAGCTACTCCCACTGGAGAGCTTGGGCTGGGATGGGGACAGACCAGACTAAGTAAGGCTGCAACACCTGTGTGCACTGCATGTGGACTAGATCAGGGAAAAGCCAGGCTGGGCTGATTATTCCTGCTGGTGCAAGCATAAATTAGAGTGGGTGAGGGATGTTTGGGCTTAGCCGCAGCATCAGCTGGCACTGGGGACTAATTCTGTCAAGTCAAACCACAGAACCACCTAAAGCATGCATAAACCGGGACTGAGAGAGACCTGGAAGGGAAATAGTGGGTTCCCCCTTCTTGGGTCACTGCTCCCGTGGGAGGGTATGGAAATTAGGACGGGGGCTGGGATGGCTAGACAGAGAGGCACTCAACAACATCCGTGAGGGCTGGATGGTTGAGTTGGTTAGATGGAACTAACCTTTAATACCCAGTGACAAGTACAAGAGCCAAATGGGAGGGGGGACAGACTGGTCTACTGCTACACATACTGGCAAACCAGGGTAGGGGGCGGGCCTGGTGGGGGTTATTGTGGGTCGCCCCGACTAGGCTGCAGCTCCCACTGCTTGATGTAAGGGCTGGGTAGAACCAGACTAGACTGCAACACCCATTGGTTCCAGTGCAACTCGGGACTGAAAACAGAACCAACCCAGCAATTGCAACCACCAGCTGATCGGGGTGATGGACTGTGCCGGGCCCTGTGCTTGCTAGAACATACAAGAATCTAGTCTGGGAATACCTCAAAGTTTCTTTGGAGATCTCCCCAATTGAACTGCTGGACTCAGAACTCTAGCCAAGAAAAGACAGAAGACAGGACAGGTCAATCATTCATCTCAGCTATATGTTGGCAGCGAAACATGGGGCAAACGGAGACTTTATGATGGACCATATCAATCAGTGGACAACCTCATCGAGCGAAACTGTTAGCAATTCATAATTGGAGAACTATTAAAACCACCTGAGCAAATATCTCAGAGCATGCCCCACATCTGGGTCTTGGGGTGGGCGGGAAACCGGGTGGAGTTTCTCCCTCAATGTCCCCCTTTACCTGGGATATATGATGGAAGCAAATGGACATGGTAGTATTACCCACTTCGCTATACACCCGAACCTTTTTTTTTTTTAAACCGTAATTAACATTGTCAACAACAATACAATATATTAAAGAAAAAAAAAAAAAAAGAGAACACCGCCTCCTAGAATGAATGACATATAATGTATCTGTCAGACGGCAGATCACATCTGCTTTTCCCAATCTAGTTTTTTAAAAGATTCACTTTATTTGAACAGCAGAGGTAGTTTGGGGGGGAGGGGAGATACAGAGATAAACAGAGAGAAAGTCTTCCATACAATGGCTCACTCCCCAAAACAAGCTCAACAGCCAGGTCTGGGCCAACCAGACAGAAAACAAGAACCAGGAGCTTCTTCCAGGTCACCCACGTGAGCTCAGGGACCGACATGCCACCTTTTGCGGCTTTCCCAGACACATCAACAAGGAGCTGGGCCGACCTGGCACAGCCATTTGTAGCAGCAGCCCAATGGGATGCTAGTATTGTAGGCAGTGGGTAACCAGCCATACTGCAATGCCAGTCTCATTGTTTTTATTTATAGAAAACTAGAACGAAATTGTTAAACTAAAAATAAATAGTTAAACTAAAAATAAATAAATAGTTAAACTGAAAGTCACATTTCAAGGCTCACTTGGCCAGCATCTATCTGGACACGCGGCTCTGTATCCCTGGTTCATTTCGTCACTTGTAACATGACCTCACAAGTTTCTAGCTCTCCAATCCCAGTAAGGACCCTAAACACCTTGCATCCATCCCAACATTTCACACTGACCTTACACTACACTGCAGCCTTCTTCTTTAAATCTTCTGAAAATAACAGTAGCAGCTATTTCAGGGTAAACCAAAGGATAAAAAGATCAATCTATCTAACTCTGTCTTACAATAATAATAGAATGTTTTTAAAAAGCACAAAAGGGAAGGAACATTTTTGGGCCCAGCGCAATGGCGTGGTGGATAAGGTCCTTGCCTTGCACGCCTGGGATCCCATATGGGTGCCGGTTCTAGTCCCAGCAGCTCCACTTCCCATCCAGCTCCCTGCTTGTGGCCTGGGAAAGCAGTCGAGGACGGCCCAATGCACTGGGACCCTGCACCCGCGTGGGAGACTTGGAGGGGGTTCCAGGTTCCCAGCTTCAGATCGGCGTACATCGGCCATTGCGGCTCACTTGGGGAGTGAATCATCGGACAGAGGATCTTCCTCTCTGTCTCTCCTCCTCTCTGTATATCTGACTTTGTAATAAAAAAAAAATAAAAATCTTAAAAAAAAAATTAATGAAGGGGCCGAGTGCAGTAGCCTAGTGGCTAAAGTCCTTGCCTTGCATGCGATGGGATCCCAAATGGGCACCGGTTCTAATCCCGGCTGCTCCACTTCCCATCCAGCTTCCTGCTTGTGGCCTGGGAAAGCAGTCGAGGACGGCCCAATGCATTGGGACCCTGCACCCGGAAGAAGCTCCTGGCTCCTAGCTTCAGATCAGCTCAGCTCTGGTCATTACTGGCAGTTGGGGAGTGAATCACTCGATGGAAGATCTTCCTCTCTGTCTCTCCTCCTCTCTGTATATCTGACTTCCCAATAACAATAAAATAAATCATTAAAAAAAAAAAGACAATGAAGGCGAGCTCCTCAGGACATGCTCAGACTGAACCAGCTCTTCAGGGCTAGGCCCCCAAAACTGATTCCTGCTGACCCTGACTCCTGCTATCCAGACACCAAACCAACACGGCTTGCCAGATCCTGGCCTCCAAGCCCTCAGAGGTCATGAGCCAAAAGAAGATGTTTTCTTTATAAAGATGGTCTGTCTTGAGTTACTCTGCAGCTTCCAAGATGCTTTGTGGGTGACGCCCAAAACGCTTCCAGGCTGCTAACCCACACACCCTGCTTTGTCCCTGCTGCTGGAGTGCCACACTTCTCTAGGGCCTTGGCTTCCTTCTGGGGCAGGGCGGCCCCTCTTCTTGGGTGCCCCTCCTCAGGACCACCCACTCCTGTGCTGCCCGGCACCCACAAGGCGACTACCCTATAACAGAGGGAGGAGGAGGCCCATGCAAGCGCCTCTGGCACTCCTAACTCGGCGACACCCTCACGCTCCCTCACCCTTGCAGGTACAGCTGGAGGGAAGGAAAGAAGCAGGTAGCAGAGGAATGTGGCCAACAACAGCCAGGACCGGACGGAGATGTCGACTGACCGAGGCTGCCAGGCACTGAGACCCTGACCAGTGAGTGGACGCGTCCCTCGGGCTACAGGGCGGCAGCCACCTGCACCTGGAGGCCCCAAAGCCACCCCTGGCTGGCCGCCCGGCTCCCCGAGACACAGCACCTGCATACCGGGGTGTCTCGCCAACGCCACGCCCCCCAGCACCCCGGCCAGCAGCTCCACTGGACTGACCCCCGGGCAGTCACCCCAGCCGGCCGCCCGGCTCCCAAGCCCGCAACTGGATACCCGGGGTGCCACCAACGCCACGACACCACGGCCCCCCAGCCGTCCCCCTGGTCGGCCGCCCCCCGGCCGCACTCCCGGTACCACACCTGGCTAACGCGGCCCGGGCCACCCAAGCACCGACGCGTCCTCTTCCCTCTCGCCGGCCGAGCAGGAGCCGACCCGGGACGAGAGGGAACAGCGTTAGGGGCCGCCAACCCCCCCGAGGCGAGACCCCGCTCCCCGTCTCCTCTCGCTCACGTTGAAGGCCGGCAGCTGCCCCTCAGGGGCGCGGTGCAGCTCGCGGACCAACTCCAAGGCCTTTTCGCAGTACATGGCGGCTCGCTCGGCGCGCCGGCCCCGCAAGCACCGCGGCCGCGCCAACGGACGCCGCCTCAGCGGTCCCGCGCCGCCTCGAGCCTTGGCGCCAGAGGCCCGGCCAATGGGAGCCCCGCTACGGCGGCCGGCCGGGAACAGTTGTCCCCGCGCGCAGCCGCGTGCGCAGACCAGCCGGCCTGCGTCCTTCCGCCGGACTGCGTCGGGCTGAGGGGGAGGGGGACGCCGGGGACTGGCGGAGGGGAACGGGGACGCCGGGGTTTGGCACAAGGGAAGGGGGACGCCGGGGACTCTGCCCCTCGCCAGGTGAGCCATTCTCTGCTCCCCTGGCTGCTGGCAGGCTACGAACCCATGCCCCCGCAACGTCCTTTTCAACTTGCTTCCATTCCTTTTTTTTTTTTTAAGATTTAAGGAGTCAGGGGCTTCCTCCAGGTCTCCCACGCGGGTGCTGGGTCCCAAAACTTTGGGCCGTTCTCGACTGCTTTCCCAGGCCACAGGCAGGGCAGCTGGACGGGCACCTGTGTGAGATCCCAGGTCGTGCAAGGCGAGGTCTCGCCCCCGTTCTTGTACCTGGAGACACTTTGGGTTCAGATACCGATGTTTGTGACAGCAGCATTTTGTTTCGCACTGCAAGACAAGGTTTTGTGTCTTGTTTTTTTGTTTGTTTTTTAATATTAAAGTGAAATGCCTTTTACTGGGCACCTCCTGGATGGTAGGGTGTGTGACATTGATAACTTACGATTCTCAATTATCTGTAATGGTGGTTATTAAGGAAACTTGAAGGTCCCCAGCTAACCCTAAAGCGGTTAGGCTGGGTATCTAGGCTAGCCATTTTCAGCTCCACAATACCTCTCTAACTCAGGCAGTCATTTGAAAAACATTTAACAATGAAGAAGGGAAGGGGAATGTCACAGATGAACATGAATTCAATAAACAATTTCTTAGCTAGAAGATAATGGAAATTTTTCTCACAGAAACGAACATACGATAGAAACAATTCATGGTTGTCGCTATGCCTGTTTTGGAAAAAGTAATATTTCAGAAAAACAATATTGGGTTTGTTTGGTCTGACCCTAGCAAATGCACTGTTCTGGTGGGAGAACCCACATAAGTCTGAAGCTGGAGGCTTGGTTCCCTGCCACGTGGCTGCTGGGAGCACCTGGGCTGAGCCAGGCTCAATGCATGGGATCCTAGCTCCGGCCACCGCTGCCAGGAGATGGGTAAATCCTGAGCTTGTCCCAGATCAAGCCCGCGGACCCTGGGATCTTGGGGGTGTGTGTTTACAGGGAGTCTGAGAGATGGCACTGGGGATCAACAAGGACCTTAGGGTTCAGGTCCAGGTGAAGAATGGCTTCTCTGGATCTTCCATGGACAAGGCCACTCTACCTGAAGGGCTACAACATGGAACCTACCAGTGTCAGAAAAGGGAACAGGTCTGTGAGGCTGAAGTCACGAGTGAATCAGGTCTGGGGGTAGAGACTATAAGGTCGACTGTGTCACCCAATAGACATTGGAAGGGATTCCTCATCCATGGATCGGCAAGATGGACAGCATTTTGAAACTATCACACCCACCTGGGCAGAACCTTCAGAATATGTGCCATTGTGACTTTGGGCTGATATCGGGTGGCCTGTCCCCATCCTTGGGTACTGGAATGGTTGGGAGGCTGTGTAGCCTATCTCTCTCCTCCCTCCCCCCAGAAATGGGAAGAAGAAACAAAGCTTGGAAACAATGATCACACCCACTTCTCCCTAGCCTAGATCCTTCCCACCCTGATCAACCATGTAAACATCTAAAATTTTAAAAAGAGAACAAAACAATTGAAGGGAAAATGCACTGCTCTTTTGCCAGTGTAGACATAGTAGATATGTTATCTGAGAAGTGGGCATACCAACAGCCTAACTTAAAATCAAGCTTCTGCGTTTTCCCCTCATATTGGGTGATCACTGAAAAGAATGAATGTTTTAATTTTGTTGTGGTTTATTTATTTGAAAGAGACTGAACTCCTATATGCTGGTTTCTCTCCCCCAGCACGCACCATGGCTGGGCTGGCCAGGCTGGAAGGAGCAGCGGAGCAGGCAGCTGCAGCCAGGCCCTCCAGGGTAGATGCAGGCCTCCCAGTGGCCACACAACACCCCAGTTTAGTGGTTTTCTCTTTTACTAAATACATACTCCTACCTTGAGCCACACTACTGGAGCATGATGTACAACCCTCCTTGCTCATATACCATCTTACCTTCTTAATATATATTTTTATTGGAAAGTCAGATATACAGAGGAGAGACAGGAAGATCTTCCGTCTGTTCGTTCACTCCCCAAGTGGCCACAACGGCTGGAACTGCGCCAATCCAAAGCCAGAAGCCAGGAGCTGCTTCTAGGCCTCCCGTGCAAGTGCAGGGTCCCAAGGCATTGTGCCATCCTCCACTGCTTTCCCAGGCTACAAGCAGGGAACTGGATGGGAAGCGGGGCTGCCGGGATTAGAACCGGCGCCCATCTGGGATCCCAGCCAATATGCGATCCCAGTGCGTGCAAGGTGAGGAGCTTGGCCACTAGGCCCAGTATTTGTTTTTAATCAGTATAATTCATGATACATTTTATAAGTAGATATTTTTTCATCCTTCTCCCCTTATTTTTTATTTCTTTTTTTTTTTAAGTTTTATTTACTTTTATTGGAAAGGCAGATATACAGAGAAGAAGATCTTCTGTCCGATGGTTCACTCCCCAAGTGGCTGCAATGGCTGGAACTGAGCCAATCTGAAGGCAGGAGCCAGGAACTTCTTCTGGATCTCCCATGTGGTTCAGGGCCCAAAGCTTTGGGCCGTCCTAGATTGCTTTCCCAGGCCATGAGCAGGGAGCTAGATAGGAAGTGGGGACCATGTGGAATCCTGGCACGTTTAAGACGAGGACTTCAACTGCTGCACTACTGCGCCGGGCCCTGTTTTCGTTTCTTTTTAAGACAGAGTTACAGAGAGATGGAGACACAGAAGTCTTCTATCTAAGGCCTCACTCCCAAATGGCTGCAAGTGGTGGGTATATATATATATAGGCAGGCTGCAGCCAGGAGTCTGGAGCTCTCGCAGGTCAACTATATGGATGCAGAAGCCCAGGGACTTGGGCTGTTCTTCACAGCTTTTCCGGGAGCATTAGCAGGGAGTTGGATCAGAAGTGAAGGAGCCACTGTTGTGCCGAGATTTTGAGATCCCCAGAAATCTCCAGGAGTCTGAAGTCAAAGCAAGTGCACAAAGGCGGTTTATTCACGCTCCCTTCTTGGTTGAGAGAAGGTAACCCACTGGCCCTTCTGAGCAGCGTTTGTTTTTTTGTTTGTTTGTTTGTTTTTTCAGTGCTTTGTGAGTTTATTGAGACTTAACACAAACATAACTAGCAGAAAACTTTGTCAAGAGTGACAGGATACAAACCATTAGAACCCACATATTCCCCACAGAATATACTGGTGACCAAATCCAGAGTGATTTCAGAATTTGTTTAGTCCTCCACGGTTTTTCCACAGTAGGAAATATTCAGAATCCAAAGTACATTTGTATGAAGCATTTTCCTGAGTAATAAAACAAGTTTGCATCTGGAATCTCCTCAGCCCTGTAGGTTGGAATCCCCTGGCACATGCGGGCAACGTTATTTCCAAACTGGCTCAGATCATCAACTGTGTCAGGATTGATTGAGTATATCAGGCCCTTAGGAGGTGATCCCCCTGGTGCTTTCCCCTTCTTTTTCTTGGCTAGTGCATCAAGAGCTTCAATGGAGGGCATGGTATCCTTGTTCAGGGCATGCACAATGCAAGCCTTCTTGGCCAAGAGTCTGGTTGCTGCAAATCCCATTTGATAGGGCTCGGCAGCGTGGCCTAGTGGCTGAGCAGCGTTTGTATAGGAGCAGTCCTCAATAGCTTGAAAAGGGGCAATTCACAATAGCCTACAAGTTGAGGAGGGAAATACCACACATTCCCTACCTATCTGGGTACCCCATGCCTGGCTCTTCTTGGGTCCAACGATTAAGGTACCCACCCATTTAATTACCTGGAGCCACCTGTGAGATAACCAGACTTAGGCCTTGATTCACGAGCCTTGGAACCCATTGGTGCTAAAGGTCACGTAGGCAAGCAATGAGCCATGAACAAATGGTTGGGATTTTGATTGAGGTTTTGCACCAGCTCCAACTGGGCCTCTTGTGGGATGCTGGCACTGCAGTTGGTGGCTTCATCCTCAACTCCAGCTTGGAGGCAAAGTTCCTTAGCAACATGAAGCTCACCTCCTTGCCAGGAAAGTGCTCACGTCTGAGTACCTTGGATGTCCCAGTCACTCCTTTAGCAAATAGGAAGGCCGTGCTGAGGGCCAACTTGGGCTGCCCAAGATAAGGCAGGCGCCATGCATGCCACTTAGGACTCTGGCAACGCACAGGCTGATGACGAATCTGCTGGTGATAACCATGTGCAGGATGAAGGCTCAGGGTTTGAAATTCTATCCTGCAGAGAAGGCCCAGGCCTGAGGTGCAGCAGGAAATGGGGTCTGGAGAACACAAGAGGCAGGATGCTGAGCAGCAGGAATCAGAGTGGGCGTGGCACGTGTGACCAGCGGGAGGCCATGACGCTGGGATGCTCCTGAGACCAGAGGTGGGCAGGAGGCGTGTCCAGGAGGCCCTGGAACCCCTCATACACTTTTTTTTTTTTAAAGATTTATTTTATTTTTATTACAAAGTCAGATATACTGAGAGGAGGAGAGATAGAGAGGAAGTGGAGCTGCCGGGGTTAGAACCAGCAGCCATATGGGATCAAGGCGAGGACCTTAGCCACTAGGCCACGCTGCCGAGCCCAACCCCTCATACACTTTCAATCTTGAGTGCCATGAGGAGCCGTTGAAAGTCCTTTGGGCACACAAGTGGCCAACCAAATGTAGCTACCTTGAGTGTTCTCCTTTTCTTACCTTTATTTATTTATTTAGGATTGTTTGACAGCTAGTAAAATAACCAGGGTAAGAGCAGAGGACAGCTTGGCCCTGGGTGGGGATGGTGCTGGAGAGAAGTGGTTGGATCTAGTATGTAAATGTCAGGAGGTGAGGGATTTCAGTAGGCCGCGTGGTCTCAAGTTACAGCTGTGGGCATTGCCACTGCGGGACTTAAGGCAACACGTGATGTGCTCAGCAGCGCCAGCAAGAAGCTTCACCATGCCTAACGTTCCTTTCCTCCAGCTCTCCTGTTGCAGGTCCTCACCTTCACCATCTCCACGCCTCTCCTTCCTCTTCTCCCGCCGTCCCCCCACCTCCGATTTTCTTTTAAATAGGATTTTGTGAATGACAGGGACAATTTTTTTTAAAGATTTAGTTATTTTTATTACAAAGTCAGATATACAGAGAGCAGGAGAGACAGAGAGGAAGATCTTCCATCTGATGATTCACTCCCCAAGTGACCGCAACGGCCGGTGCTGTGCCGATCTGAAGCCAGGAACCAGGAACCTCTTCCGAGTCTCCCATGCGGGTGCAGGGTCCCAAAGCATTGGGCCGTCCTTGGCTGCTTTCCCAGGCCACAAGCAGGGAGCTGGACGGAAAGTGGAGCTGCCAGGATTAGAACCAGCGCCCAAATGGGATCCTGGTGCGTTCAAGGGGAGGGCTTTAGCCGCTAGGCCACTGTGCCGGGCCTGACAAATTTTTTTTTTTTTTTTTACAGACTTCAAGTTAATTCTAGGTTTCCAAGTTTCCACTGACATGTGCTACTGCATTAAATAATTCACCATTTAAAAATTCCATAGTGGGCCCGGTGCAATGGCTCAGATTCATTAATCCTCCATCCCCAAGCGCCAGCGTCCCATGTGGATGTTGGTTCCTGCCCCAGCTGCCCCACTTCCCTTAAAGCTGCCTGCTTGTGGCCCGGGAAGGCAGTGCCCGACGGCCCTGAAGCCTTGGACCCTGCACTCCTGGCTTCCCATCAGCTCAGCTATGCCTCTGTGGACATCTGGGGAGTGAACCAGCAGATGGAAGATCTTTCCTTGTCCCTCTGTCTCTCCTTATCTCTGTAAACTTGCCTCTCCATTCAAAATAAACAAATCTTAAAAAAACCTCCATAGCATGTTTTTTAATATCTGGAGATACACCAATATGAGTGCAGGCTGAGATGCCTAGTGCAGATATATCTTTTCACAATTTCCAAGAATCTTTATAAAGCTCCTGCAGGACACTGCTGCACACTGAGGGCACTGTCATCATCAGTAGTTGCCAACAATTTCCAAACTGACACAACTCTTTATGTTACAGAAGTTGCTTTGAAATAAGCAAAGAAGCTCTGCGCCCGTCATTTGTGAAGTAGGAAGTCAATGCTGTGAAACCGAATGTCTCCTCTCAGGATGGCTTGTTAGTATGAATTTGGGCTTCACGAGGGAAAGCTTTCCTTCCAATGGATTTCCCACATTCACACAGTTCCCCTTGCTTTATAAAAATCCGAATTCTAATGCATAATTCTAGAGAGCAAATAGTTCTTTTTTAACTTAGCCCGAAAGTACACCTAGATACTTGTGTCCGACGACAGGTTAATTACTTTTTATTGTTGCGCATATGCAACAATAAAATCCTACTGGAAAAGTGGTTCTAAGTCACTGTGATTCGTTCCTTATTCTTTTTGCTCGGATCACCCCCTGCATCGACATTCCCGAAGAGCCGGAGCCTGCGAGCAGAGAAGTTCCTCAGGCTGCCCGGCCCGTGACGCGAGGATGCTGCTTCGGCCGCCCTTTTCCAGGATGGCTGCGGCCCGGCGCGCAGGACGCGGGGTCGCGGGCGGGGCGGGGCCTGGCCGCGGGGCCGGGGCGCTCATTGGCCTGGCCAGCGACCCGGACACCTGGCCGCGGGCGCAGTGGGGCGGGACTTGGCCGCGGCGCCGGGCGCTCATTGGTCTGGTTGGCGTCCGG